>NW_017298310.1:30882-46767 GCF_001594075.2 Trachymyrmex cornetzi
GTCCGTTTGTTATATTTTTCGCAATCTTGTCCCTTTTAGGCCTGCGTTAATGTTGTTATTTTTCCGGGTTGATTGATGTTTACGAGTTTTTCGCGGAGCCTGGGTGGTCTGTTTTTCAATTTTTATAGGGGGACCCCTGCTCGCGTCTCGCAGGCGCCAATCGTAGTTGCGGCGGAGCCGATTCTCTCGAAAGAAAAGAATCTGCGTCTGCAGGACGTAACAGTACCTTCGCGTTTGATAGCTTGGTTCACACTAAATGACACTTTGGTTCGTATAAAGTATGTTATATCTTATAAAGGTATGTCTCTCACATGAATGTCACGTTTGAATGTATTATTAATTCACAATTCGTAATGTCTTAAACGAACGCTATCGAAGTTATGTAACGGCGAACACCCTGAGCTTATGTGCGGCCACGCCTGGGGGTTTCGCCACGTATGTAGTTATATGATGAGCAGGCACCCTAGGCCTATGTGCGGCTACGCCTGGGGATGTTACTTCACTCACGGACGGACACGATTACGCCTGAGGCCGTCGCCTTGGGTCGTTACACACTGCGCTATTTTTCGCGTAAGAAAACGCGTTCTCGATTCACGGCTTTAGACGATTGATTCTTTCGACTGCTTTCTACGAGTTCCGGATCGAGACTGACTTCGCCGCCCTTCTTTCCCTCGTCAAAACATAGAAAAAACAAGGATATTCGGCGGTCAAAGACATGCGCGCCGCGGTCCCCCCTGTCTCCGTGATAACAAGCGACGAGACAATCGTCTGAAAGTATATGTGATTAAAGGCGCCGAACCATACAAAAAATCCACCGGTACCTCGGCTTTCTTTAGATCGTGTACATGGCTATGTAATGTATATATGTATATAAATGTGCGCAAGTGTGTCGTCCGTCCAACGTTTCTTTTTTATATGTCGTGCACGACCGACAAACGCATAACACCGAAGGACTTTGAATTGCGCTCTAAAATTTTAGGGACATATCCTTGAAGAGTTGCATTATCAATTTATTTAAAAAATCGACTTTTTTAACCCTCTAATGTAGAAGACTCCCCTTAAATCCTTGCTGAGGCAATATTTTTCGCAATAAAATTATTTGCAGATTTAAGATTCTCATTAACATTTAATTATTAATATTTTTATAATCATAATAATCTTTCGAGATCGAAAAAGATTTCGATGTGCAGTTTGCAGAATCAGATATGTATATAGATTCACAAAAAAATATTTAAGTACTAACAATAAGATCCCAGATAGCCAAATGTCTGCAGTCTTTTAGCAGACTGTCAGCAGGTTCGAGCAGAAAATGACGGCAGTCTGCTATCAACTGCGTCCGTATTAGGCTTGTGTTTTGTTAACATCGCCTGTCGACATAATGTGAAGGCAAATTGTTAGCAAAAATTGAGCAGATCCTGCCGATATTATCTGACGTTTGCAGATTCTGTTACGTTTTTTCTAGTAGTCTGTCAACAGTATTATGTACATCTAATTATGTTGCCATTTTGTTGGCATAGTGTGTAAAAAGCAGACATTAAAAAAATCTGCTTTCTACAAACTTGGCTATCTGGGATTTGCTTTGATCGAGTATAGGAATTCTCTTATTTAATTATGTTTATTCTCATCGGTCTAAATTTGTATGATATTTTACAAAGACATTTTTAAAAATAATATCTTTAAAAGGAAATGCGCGAAGAAATATATAATAGAATGTTATTATTTTTGTATTTGTTGCTTCAGATTACGTTGGATATTGTTGGAATATAGATTATGTTGGAGTAAATAATCGCGATTAACTTCGCTTTTCAATGAGAGAATTAATTGCGGTCAGTTACATGCAGGAGCAAACTTTTGGTATATACAACGTGCCGAATCGCATTTCGCTGCGCCGTGTATGATAATAATTATTTGTGGCGTCACACGGCGCGTCAACTCTGTCCGCGGTAATTATCAAATTCGATGGAAAATATGTAGGTGCGAAATACGCATAGCGTGTTGACCACGCAAAATTTACACGTATACGGTTCAATATGACCGGCCGCGGCAGTTTCGGCCGTGCGACACGGACGGCGAGGATAATGTAGCTAAACATTCGCCGCTACCATTGTTAGAAACAGTGTTTGTTGTAATGAATTTGCTGGTAGTGCAGTAATTAATTAGCGCAGATCGACCAGCCGCAGAGCTCAGTTTTAATTGGGTCGACGTATATTTTGGCGGTATGCTGAGTTTACGCATAGCATATTGTAATCGTTCCTGTAAGATATCTACTTAATGATATAACATTATTTTCTTGAGAGCAGGGCCAACGTGACGCTGTCAATCACTCTTTAATATAACGTATCTATTAGTATTTCAACATTTAAGAGTATTTAATTTCACCTCTTAATTTAAGATATCTGTTAAAGATAATCGATTTTTCCGTGCAGGATGGACCTTTGGTGAATTTAACTTCGTAAATTTAATTCATGTTTAATATACACAGCAATACAAATTCTTGCAAATTGGGAAATTATGCGACGCAAAGAGAGACGTAGCTGGTAGTTTCAGACTATCGCTATTACTACTACCACTGTATTTTCTTCGGTCTTGATTACTACTAACTCACACGAACGTGACAATTCCGCAACTTGCTGAATTAGTTTGCCATGTTATAAAGAGATGTTACTATACCTAAAGTAATTTCTTTAATCTGTTTCTATTCTTGAACGAGAAAAACAGTTTATATGCGCATAATATATATAATCATATTAAAAGTAACAGCGATAACTATAATGATAAGGAGGGATACATATATTTGTTGTTGCAGCTCTACCTAGTATGATCTATGAAACAATTTGAAGAGCTGCGTAGCATAATAAGACGCATATGGGATCCTCCTTATAGTTATAGTTATCAAATTACTTTTAGTATAATTACATATGTTACATATGTAGTTGTTTTCGTCAATCAAAAATAGAATTATCAGATTAAATGAATTATTTTAGATATTATAATATACTATAAATGATAAGAAAGATAAAAACCTATAAAGTAGGTTTATTTTCGTTTAGATTACAAAGTTGTTTTTATTATGCTTCGTGTAATATTAAATAAAAATATATAGTATATGTATCGAATTTATATTCAATGTGTCTTTGTATAAATAATTTGAATAAACGATCGAATAAACGATCAATAATAAAGTATGACAATACTTCTGTTACCTAAAATAGAAACAAAGTATTTGTTTTATTATTATGAAATGCGTAATCGATATATGCGTAACACACAATTTATTGAAAAAAAATGAAAAAAAGTAAATGCAAAATGCACCTTAAATATATTTTTAACGGGAAAAATTGTCTCCATATTTTTCTTTCCTCTCTCTTTCTCTCTTTTTCATGAAACGATATTACCAAGTAATTAATCATCTTTTTCTGGAATATACATAGAATAGCATCATTCCACCGTACGAGTACAGACACGACCTCCGGGCATCTTGAATTTTTAATTTTCTGTCGAATTATTTATTCACAGAAGCTTGGCTGATATGAGATAGCCGGAAGAGGATAAAGAGCGCAGATACTATATATTCATTGAAACAAGAGAAATAGAAGTATGGATATTCTTAAAATATAAATATATTTGAATTTATATTAATAATGTCAAATATATTCAAAAAAAAATTTTCCCGGAAAATTACTTAAATGATAAACTAATACTACAGATAAACTTTTACTTATAAAAGATTTTCTCCAATCAGTCTTCCTTTATTTCTTGAAGAACAGAACATTAATTTATACGAAATAATTTTCATAATAATAATTAGATTATTATGATGGATAAAATGTTTATTTCTTTCTTGTCTATCGAGTTATATCTTACTAGAAGATTGATTTGGATTTCTATTATACATTAAATTGACAATTATGAAAATTACTATTGGACACTTAAACCAAATGACAAAACTAGCAATGCTGTAGTCTTTCTGGTAGATGTCATTAAGGGCATTAGAAAGATGAATTATTCGTATAATGGGTGGACATAGAATATTAATCAATCATATTTACTCTATTCTTTACGAATAAAATTCGAACAGCTATGACTACTGTAACAACGCGCCATTGTCTCTGTGAAGTTAGCATCTCAACTTCAAAAATTGGCAATTTTAATAACAGTACTGCTTGCACCCCGAATAGTTCTACAGTTTCTGATAGGTTTTATTAATAGTACCGTTGATTTAGGCCAAAAATTAAAAAAAATAAAAACATGCGGTGCTAACTTCGCATGGCACCGCAAGATTCGTGAAAGTCGATTTTTTTACGGAATCTTACAGTACTCGAAGAGTACTAGAGTTCCTGATAGATTAAAATAAGAGTTCCGGTGAATAAATATTTTCAAATAAATTTAAAAAAAAGAGCTAACACCTCAAGTTTCAACAAATTAATTTTTTTTTGCGCCGTTTATTAGTACTCGAAGAGTTCTATAGTTCCTGATAAGTTTTAGTGACACCACCGGCCATTTTAATATGTTTAAACAATTTTTTAATACCAGCGCTGCACCGCACGTCAAGAGTAAAGTACCTCTGAACAGCCAGTACTGGCCGACTTTTCGGCTTTAACCGACAGTACTGCGATAATACCGAAGACTTATGTAGGTTTCGACCCGAGTACTCCTCGTTTAATAAGTTTAAACGATTTTTAAATCCCAGCGCTGCTTTATTTCAACATCCGGTACCCGTGTATATAATTTATAACATATACATATATTGTGTTAAGAAATGTATACTAATTCAAATAGAAGTCCTGTATAAATTCCATACACTATACATATGCACGCACACGCACACACCCACACAAACCCATCACACGCGTGTGCGCGCGCGCACACACACACTGGCACGCACACGTACATTCCACGCGCGCACGCACGCAACACAAATGAACACGTGCACGTACACGCACACGTACATATGGGATACAAGTCTAACCGTGCAACCTCCTCGCGGTATACCTCGGGTTACGCAAATGTTGGCGTCACAAACAAAACCCGATATGTGAGATACTTTGTTCTTGTGATGCGATAACAGCACACATAGAATAAAAAATTGTTTAGGGGAAAGTGGGGGAACTGTGCGCAGCGGGTAATTGTGCGCACCCTGGTTTGGTACTTTTCCAATATATGAAGACATCACCGTGGCGAAATTTTTACGCAGGATGTCGTCCTCTTAAGATATAACTACAAAAAATACGACGTACATACATCACTAGCCAGAGAAATACAAAAAAGTGAAATTACATCTTTTCTTGTTACTTTAGCATTCAGAAAATAAAGTGGTAAGTCCGTATTTTTAATTTGTTTGTTTGAAATTGTATATGTTATTAAAGTACGTTATTATGTGCATCTTTTGAGCTGTTATTTATTAAGTTTGGTTAGGATTGTTGAAGTAATCGTATTTCGTACCGAGTCAGGTCGCGGCGGGCAACTGTGCGCAAGCATTTTAAAATGCACACAATTACCCATCTTTCATATACTGTATGACTAGCACTAGTTTTTTCGTTTCTTTTTGGCATTACTATTTTATTTTGCCATTTCATTTTGCCAAAGTCTATGTGCATTATTATTATATTAATTTTGTATATTTTCTTAATATATTTTATGTATATTTAAAATATTGTTGATATATATTTATATTGCAATATAATGAATGTATGTTCTGATTTCTATGTCAACATTCCACAATTCATTCATTTCTTACGACTTTTGTTTTGCGCATAATTACCCGACGCGAGAGAAGTTTTTTGCTTTTCCGTTTTTTCCTTTTTGCCAAATATAACCTTATTGAATGAAAATCTGTTCGAGATAAGAATACGTAATGATAGAAGAATGTTTATAGTTTCTATTTCCATATTTATATCGCTTTGATCTTAGAAAACCATCCCAAGAAAAAAATATCCCTTAGGTGCGCACAATTCGCCCACTTTCCCCTAATCTTATTGAACGAGGAGTACTCGGGTCGAAACCTACATAAGTCTTCGGTATTATCGCAGTACTGTCGGATAAAGAGGAAAAGTCGACCAATACTGGCTGTTTAGAGGTACTTCACTCATGACGTGCGGTGCAGCGCTGAGATTAAAAAATCGTTTAAACTTATTAAACGAGGAGTACTCGGGTCGAAACCTACATAAGTCTTCGGTACTATCGCAGTACTGTCGGATAAAGCCGAAAAGTCGGCCAGTACTGGCTGTTTAGAGGTACTTCGCTCTTGACGTGCGGTGCAGCACTGGGATTAAAAATCGTTTAAACTTATTAAACGAGTAGTACTCGGGTTGAAACCTACATAAGTCTTCGGTACTATCGCAGTACTGTCGGATAAAGCCGAAAAGTCGGCCAGTACTGGCTGTTTAGAGGTACTTCGCTCTTGACGTGCGGTGCAGCACTGGGATTACAAAATCGTTTAAACTTATTAAACGAGGAGTACTCGGGTCGAAACCTACATAAGTCTTCGGTACTATCGCAGTACTGTCGGATAAAGCCGAAAAGTAGGCCAGTACTGGTTGTTTACCATAGAGGTACTTTACTCTTGACGTGCGGTGCAGTGCTAGGATTCAAAAATTGTTTAAACATATTAAAAGAGGAATACTCGGGTCGAAATCTACATAAGTCTTCGGTACTATCGCAGTACTGCCGGATAAAGCCGAAAAGTCGGTCAGTACTGGCTGTTTAGAGGTACTTTACTCTTGACATGCGGTGCAGCGCTGGTATTAAAAAATTGTTTAAACATATTAAAATGGCCGGTGGTGTCACTAAAACTTATCAGAAACTATAGAACTCTTCGAGTACTAAAAAACGGCGCAAAAAAAATTTATTTTTTGAAACTTGAGGTGCTAGCTCTTTTTTTTAATTTATTTAAAAATATTTACTGACCGGAACTCTTGTTTTAATCTATCAGGAACTCTAGTACTCTTCGAGTACTGTAAGATTCCGTAAAAAAAATCGACTTTCACGAATCTTGCGGTGCCATGCCAAGTTATCACCGCATGATTTTATTTTTTAAAATTTTTGCCTAAATCAACGATACTATTAATAAAACCTATCAGGAACTGTAGAACTATTCGGGGTGTAAGCAGTACTGTTATTAAAATTTCCGATTTTTGAAGTTTAGGTGCTAACTTCACAGAGACCGCGCTATCAGCCTTTTTGGATTTTCAAAAAATGGGATTATTGTGATTGGCTGTCTGTTCTACTTTTGGGTTATTTCGCATCTATGGAAATAACTCACTTTTCTTGTTTCCATTATGGTTAAGGGGATCTTAAAGTTGTCTGTATTACCGATTAAGACCCGTTTCTACCACCTTTGCCTTAATCTCTAGTTTATCCAAACTTTCGTTAAAACTAAACCTAGATTTGGCGCTGATTGGTTTCTACCACCGTTACAATGCAAACGTTTAGCTAAACTTATAACCTATGTATCATAACTTAAAGAAATTACTAAATCTCAGTCGTTGATTGATCCAATATTGGTTCTAACAGTATTGTACGGCAATGAGCAGAATCGTGTTATGTGAATACTCGTGTAAGGAACATAACGTTACAAATTAAATTAAAAATGAACGTAGAAGACATAATAAGTAATAAACAACGTAAATGTGCTGCGAATTTTCGGAGGCCGAGAAAATTATTTTAATGGATTTAGCAACTCTTATAAAGATGTTGATAGAAAATAAAAGATCTGATATGATAACCTGTAAAGAGAAGGACAAATATTGGAAAGTAATAGAATAAAAGTTTAATAGTACGTCTTCTACTGAATTTCGAAATTCATCAATTGCTCCATAGGAGATACTGCTT
Source organism: Trachymyrmex cornetzi (assembly GCF_001594075.2). Classification (NCBI taxonomy): domain Eukaryota; kingdom Metazoa; phylum Arthropoda; class Insecta; order Hymenoptera; family Formicidae; genus Trachymyrmex; species Trachymyrmex cornetzi. The sequence continues at coordinate 38,713 of NW_017298310.1, forward strand.
TATTTCTTAAAAAAGAATTATTTGTATTAATTTTAAATTTTAAATTTATATTTGTAATTGTAAATATTCGTAAAATTTCAGAAAAAAATGTATTTATAAATTTTTATTTATTATTTATTATTGTTATTATCTTTATTTTTATTTTTATTTATTATTTTTTATTTATAAATTTATTTTATAATTTTTTCATTTACTTGTCAGTCCCGAATTCTAATACATTTCTAATATTTTCTAAAATTTCTAACACTGCTTTACTAAATCGAAATCGCATTTTAAACTCTATATCGTTCCTCAAAATAATTAATACGTTGTTTAAATCTTCTTTTTCTTCTATTAAATTGTTCAATAATAATATCCTCGTCATCGGAAGATGACGAGGTTATATGCCATGTTTGATGTAATCTAGTAATATTTCTTAACCGCAGTTCAACTGTCTCTAAACGGCCAAAATTGGCTGTTCAATTTAAACTCAGTTCATATACGTTTAAACTAAAGAAAAAAGTTGATAGAAACCAATATTTTGCTAAACTTTGGTTAATCAAATGTCACTAGGGATTAACTCTTTAAACTGCGTTGGTAGAAACGGGCCTAAATGATATAATTTTTATATAATAATTACGTTTTTCCTCCTTTACAGATTCGAAAATCCTTTTTTATAAAGTATATGCGTTAATACATGTCTGTGAGCTGGAATTTATACCGTGAACGACAAAAAAAAATTCAAAACTGATGTCTATTTTACCATTTTCTTAGTCTAATATAGCGCTCTAGACACGGGCGTATGGAATTTTTTTTGGAGAGGAGTTTTCTATGAACTCAGAGATGTACCATGCGTCAACAGGAATAGAATAAAAAAACAGAAGGTAGTTTTGTTATTGTACTGAAACGTCACTGCACCAATTTTTGTTGAAACATTTACAATTTTTAATGTTAATGAATTCCATTTGGATATTTTACAGCTTTTAATGTTTCCTCGTATCTCATTTTGAAGAGAAAAAATATTACGTTTTGTTCAACATGTAACTTTTATTTATTTCTTTAAAGGCATTTTTTAAAAAGAAGGGCAACAGTTACTAGAAGTAAAATGCTTAATTTTTTAATATTGTTATTATATGTATGCTCGAACTAACAAAAGTATTAAAAATTACTTATAACGGTCTTATAATGAAAAGAAACAAATATTTTATGTAACAGCAAAAAACTCACATAAAGTCAGAAGTAAATGTATGTTTTTTACAATTAGAAATGAAAGAGAGGCATTCGATATAATACATTACTAATTGGCTAAGTCAAAATAAAATATTCTCATTAGTAACACAGTGAAAAATTATTAGCCATCAACCGATGTGAGTAGATGTGTGCTATCGGGATGTGCGGTAACGGGATACTTTCAAAATAAAATAATTAGTAAAAAATTTCGGGGGTCAGGGTTTGACCTTCCCCCCTTTCCCCGGATACATCCATGATACCGGAATTATCACGGCGTGACAACATTTGTTTTATGTAAAAGCTATGCAGTTTTACCTACGGAATAGTAGTCTATGCAGATTAATAGTTTTCACGAAAAAACAACGTAGAGTTCTTAGAATTTGACTTATTTTAGACATATAATTAAAACGTTATTTTATACAGAATAAAGAAGATTACGATTTAATCTTTGGGATTACAATTTATTCGTTGGCACCTTTATCGGCCTCTCAGTAGCCTTAAATGTATTGTTTATTTTTATTTTTAAAATGTTATTGTTATACGAAAATTTATGTGTATGCATGCGTGAGATATTGATGTAGTATGTAATGATGTATCAGTGACACGTAAATCATAAGTCCTACTTACACTATGACTAATCGTTTTTAGGATCGCCTTAAAGGAATCCTTAAGTTGTATGTACGAGTATAACCGACTGTTGTTATTGTACAATATTGCAGTTATATTCTGTATTTGTTGGGCTGAGAACCACAAAAAATTTCGAAATTTTCTTTACCATTCTCCAATGTAGTGCTCCAGAGCTGTCACATCATGACAACATTTGCTTCATATAAAAGTCGTGCAATCTGTACTTACGAAATAATAGTCTTTACATTCTTAGTTTGCACAAAGAAACAATGTAAAGTTCTTAAAACTGAACTTAAGTAAACCTACCTTTCTCTGACACGCCGAATTTAATGAAACTTTGTACATTGTAGAGTAGACGAAAATAATATACACGTATTTTTTTATATCGGCAATAGTGCAAGTTTAAGGATTCAAACTACTCTTATAGTGATAAACTCGAATACTTAATTTTTTGCATTTTAGCTCACTCTATTACAATTACTTCTGAATTTTAAAGATGATAAGAGGCTTTCATGTTTCCTGAAAGCAAATCCAGTGTAAAAAATGTAGAATTTAAAACGGCAGACACAATATGGCGACCTGTTAAAGAGAAACAATTTTATCTCGCTCTTTGCCGAACCTAGGAATAACTGATGAAGAGGTGGCAAGAGTCTATCTTCGTTTCGTTTTTTTACTTTTATTTCTTACTAGCTTATCCGTCGCGCGTTGCTGCGATCTCAGAAGAAAAAAAATTCAAATAAACTCGTTACGATAAAATTTAATTTATTATGATTAAATTTCACCACGCGGTGAAATTCTTACGGCCGTATATATATTATATATAGGTATATATAAAAATCCATTCATGATTTTTGTAAAAATGTTTTAATAAGCACAATTAGCTTCTTATTTACCACGCCGCCGCCGCTATAGTTGGACGGCGCCGCAGCTGTGATTGGACGGCGGCGCAGATCTATGGCTAGAAACCTGGCCCGGCTTACAATGAACAACTTCCCAAAGTTTCATGGTGATCGGATCAATGGTGTAGCAATGCATAAGGTAACAGACATACATACAGACAGACATACACACATACATTCATTTATATATATATAGATTATATTTTTTTGTTTTTATAATTTTTTTTATATTTTTACAATTTTTTGAGGGGACAATCGCTCAAAGCACGAGTGCATGAGAGCACCATTCGGCGATGAAAAAAATTGCTGTTCAAGAATTGCTGCAGATCGCAATTTTTAAACAATAATTTTTATTTCCCAACAGTAATTTTTATTTCCCCACTGTGCGCCGATATTTGAGAATGAGTTGATAAGCAAAGTGGATATTAGTGAAGTAGTAAAGCAATCTTCTAAGGTTTTATAATTAATATTTGCCTGGTTATCCCCCATTTTCTTCGGTTTAGAATATTCATATTATATAGTCCTTTAGTTTTTGAGCGAATTTCTAAATACCGTTTTTGCGCTATAATTGAAAATGTACTATCGCTCTTTGTCTGGCACAGGGAACTCCTTGTCTAGCACATGTTGAAAGTATTAACTTGAAATGCAATTATCTTTTAAACCCGCATTATTGCCAATATAAAAAAAAATGCGTGTCTATTATTTTCGTCTGCTCTACAAATGTACCAAGTTTCGTTAAATTCGGCGAATCATGGAAAGATAGGTTCACTTGTTAAATGTCTAATTAAAACGTTATTGTTATAAGAAAATTTATGTGTATATGTGTTTGAGATATTAATGTAGTAGTATGTAGTCATGTATCAATGACACATAAATCGTCTGTGTGTAAGTTCTATTTACAATATGACTAATCGTTTTTAGGATCCCCTTACCATTCAAGTTTTGTATGAGCAAAAGAAACTCTATATTAACAAATTTAATATTTCTTCTGATTAATTGTAATACGTTAGGATGTTACGGTTATTTTTAAGTTAGGGTTTTTCGGTCAAAATAAAAAAGTTCCGAGATGTAAAAATTATATATCATATTAAGGGGATGCTAAACCGATTATCGAACTCAATCAAGGTCGATAGTACAGACTTTTTAAATTCCAAATTCGTTAATAGTGGTGACATCTTTGATTCAGTTTTTACATTATATTATGTAATATATATCATTCTGTCTTGCTCAAACGCATACATCTATTCTTATTTAACATATGCCAGCAACATCTATCGCAAGACCGCGCAACTACTGCCACACGGAATTTCGGCTCTATTGATAGTCCCAGTCTTCGCAAAGCACCTATATACACGTATTTTCTATTCGGTGACGATACTTCTTTTCTAGACTTTCAATTTTAGTTCTACAAACTCGGTATCGTTCATTTCAATAATGTGACCTCAGCTGCACGCTTATTTTCAAGATATGAACTCTAAAACTCTTACCATATATCAAGCAAATATATATCTGAGGTGACAGCTGTACTAGCTAAAAGTAAGTGAATTTTTAACGAATTTAAAGTTTTTTTTATTTTCTCATGAAATCCAGTGCAACTGAGGTCCTGTTTGTGCGTACTTCAATTTATGTAATAATACTTTTGCAATCCGTACATCCAATACGGAAATTTTTCACTGAATGGAAATGTGGGTAAAACAGGAGGTTTTAGCATCGTTTTAAGGGGATGCTAAACCGATTACCCAACTCAATCAAGGTCGATAGTACAGACTCTTTTAATTCCAAATTCGATAATAGTGATGACATCTTTGATTTAGTTTTTACATTATATTATATAATATATATCATTCTGTCTTACTCAAACGCATACGTCCGTTCTTATCTAACATATGCCACTACCATCTATCGCAAGACCGCGCAACTACTGCTACGCGGAATTTCGGCTCTGTTGACAGTCCCAGTTTTCGCAAAGCACTTGTATACACGTATTTTCTATTCGGTGGAAATATTTCTTTTCTAGACTTTCAATCTTAGTTCTACAAACTCGGTATCGTTCGTTTCAATAATGTGACCTCAGCTGCACGCTTATTTTCAAGATGTGGACTCTAAAACTCTTATATCAAGCAAATATATATCTGAGGTGACAGCTGTACGAGCCAAAAGTAAGTGAATTTTTAACGAATCTTAAACTTTTTTTCGATTTTCTCAGGAAATCCAGTGCAGCTGAGGTCCTGTTTGTGCGTACTTTAATTTAAACAAAAATACTTTTGCAATCCGTACATCCAATACAGAGATTTTTCACTGAATGGAAATGTGGTAAAACAGGAGGCTTTAGCATCGCCTTAAACGGTTACTCAAGTATATTCGAATGGTATATTCCCAGACAGCACAAAATACTAAAAGATAACGAAAAGAGGTCTTTTTTAAGTCGTCTTTGCGACAAAGCGAAAAGGTATCTAAAAGATGACGAAAAGACATTGTTTTTAGATTGTCTTTTCAGCAAGATCAAAAGATATCTATAAGACATCTTTTAGCTTTTTCGAAAAGACAACTTAAAAAAGACATCTTTTCGTCATCTTTCTATGGTTGTCATTTTCGCAAAGCAAAAGGTCGACTAAAAGATATCTTTTCGTATTACCGAAAAGACAACATGAAAAAGATATTTTTCCGTTATTTTGGTACTTTTTATAACTCATTCGCGAGCAGTACGCGAGATCGTCACCAGATGGACGTGATGGAGTTCAGTCTCTCGCGTTTGAAAATCATACAGGACAGAATAAAAGGTGCAGCGTAATGAAAAATTTTATTCGTGTTCTAATGAACACCAATAAAATATCTTTTTATAATCGAGTCCCCAAAGGGGACTATGACGAAAGATAATGACTTGCACATAGGACACGGCAAACATTGCAGGAAACGTATATTGTCGGTCATGCAATTTTATTTCATTTTGTGTAAAAATTAATTTAGGAATTCATTGTATTAAACGTTATATATATCAAAATATAAAAACTAAAAGAAGTATTAAAGATGACTAAAAGATATCCAAAGAAGTCATCTTTTAGTTATCATATGGATAAGACTATAAGATGACTAGCAGTGCGACATCTGTCGTCTTTTAGCCATCTTTTCGTCGACTATATTCTTTCACTAAAAGATATCTTTATAACAATTTAGTTGTCTTTTAGTCATCTTTTAGACGACTTTGTGCTCTCTGGGTTGTTTATCTTGGAGAGGTATCAGGATCATGGGAAAATTCGCCTTTGAAATTCTTAAATTTAGATATAAAAAAGTTATATAAAATTTTTTCAACAAATTAGTCTATTTAAAGCCCATTCTACAATTGCGTAAGCGTAGTTGTAAGTGGTTATAGTTGTAAGAATTAACCAATCATAATCAAACATGAGGAAAATATTTGACTGTGATTAGTCAATTCTTACAACTACAACCACTTACAACTACGCTTACGCAATTGTAGATTGGGCTTAACTCATGATATTACTGCGGTAATTTAGTTAAAGTTTCAAGACCGAAAAATCATTTCGGCGCGCAATTTAAGGGACTACATATATAGGGTGTCTGGAATTTAAATGTCAAAACTTCGGGAGAGTGTAGGGGATCGATGAACTAAGAAAAAAAGTCTCGAAAAATGCTCGTTTTTACTTCGTTTTAGAGAAAATCGCAAAAAAGACAAAACGTAGTTGCTTCGTTCTTGTACTGTCTCTAAAATATTATCGTCGCTAAAATCGTGCACGAAAACAATAATAATTTTTTCAGTTAAAATCTTTTTTTGTTTGTTTTTGTCTAGTACTTTTTTCACCCGACAGATTAAATGCAGCCAGATATACAGATTTTTGGAGACTGACTTCTTTGATTTTTTTAGAAGACATCCACCTGCAGCAACGGATTAAAATGTGGTTTCATAGGTGTCCAGCTCATTATAGCAGAACTATTCGAGTAGTAATAGTAGGCCGGTTCTAACCCCGGTCCTCTGAGGGGAATGCGGGGCGCGGGGGGTACTTGAGGGCGCGTGGGGTACTTGATGGACGCGGGGAAGGTCCCGGCGTTATCGGTGTTTAAGTAAACACGGAATGTAATAAAATGGGAACAAAAAATTTTTCGTTCACATCACTGGATGTACCTTCTCTACTCAGCTCTTTACTGGATGTATTTTTTTTAAACAGCAACCGGCGCTTCTCTTACTGCGTCGCGAATCACGTACGTATATATATGTACACATGTATGTATGTAAGAACGTATATATGAGCGTATGAACATATTTGTATGTATGTATGAACGTGTATGTATGAACGTGTATGTATGAACGTGTATGTATGACCGTGTATGTATGAACGTGTATGTATGAACGTGTAAGTATGAACATGTAAGTATGAACGTGTATGTATGAACGTGTAGGTATGAATGTGTATGTATGAATGTGTATGTATGAACGTGTATGTATGTACGTTAGAGATGACATCACAATATACGTATTGTGGGAAAGATATAACGAAGAACATAATAATTTTATCTGTTATACTTACATCATCAACATTTTATATCTCACTTCTTCGCGGCATTAAATATCTAGCGAACAGCGTTCAACCGATATTATACGGCTGTCGAACTGCCGACGAACGATTAGCGAAAATGTATGGGACCAATCGGTAAAGTATCCTTTGAAAAAGTGTGAGAAAGTGTTCAGAGCACAAAACGCTAGTCTGTAAACGGAATATTTGTACCGCATCTCCAAATCTAGCGAGGATCGCAGATTTTACATGACTGACGGATCGATTGAATATTTATAACTCTTTTTTTTGTTAAGAAGAACTGACTTGTCAAGTGAAAGATCTATCGTTGAAGCGTTCTACGAGCACGAGTTCCATTGCGCTACTCATCCGGACGTGTATCTCCGGACGTGGAGAAAGTACTGCGCAGGAAAGGAAACAGGGTGTACGTCAAGTCGTTGGGATTCGATGGATCGCCCAATTTGTAAATACATAAAAACAATGTTATTTGATATATTGGGTATGGGAATAAGTTTCCGCCCTTTTTGAAAAGAAAAAGATGTGTTTATTTAAAAACAAATCTATATAAGTGAGTTTATTCAAAGTATGCTCCTTCGGAAGCGACAACTTTCTCCCACTTTTCCGGTAATAAATGGATTCCTTGAATGAAAAAATCTGGTTCTTTTGAAGCGATCCATTCATCAAGCCATTTTTTGATATCTTCATAAGAATTGAATCGTTATCCAGAAAGGGCCGACAGCATGGACCGGAACAAATGGAAATCTGAAGGAGCAATGTTCGGTGAATACGGCGGG
>NW_017298310.1:46849-55464 GCF_001594075.2 Trachymyrmex cornetzi
GTCATGTAACAGAATCAGCTTGTTGTGCCTATTGTCCCATTCCGGTCGTTTTTCTTTCAAAGCTTGGTTTAAACGTATCAGTTGTAGTCAATAACGATCGCCAGTGATGGTTTCGGACGGTTTAAGCAGTCATAATATATAACACCTCTCTGATCCCACCAGATGCACAACATAATCTTCGAAGCATGGATATTTCGTTTTGGCGTTGATGGACCTGGTTCATCTGGCATCACCCATGCTTTCAAGCGTTTAGGGTTATCGTAGTAGATCCATTTTTCATCGCCAGTTACGGTACGATGTAGAAAACCCTTCCTTTGCTGTCGTTGACGAAGCATCTCGCAGATGACCAAACGTCTTTCCATGTCTCTCTCTTTCAATTTGTATGGCACCCAATTTCCTTCTTTTTGCACCATTCCCATTGCGTGTAGACGTTTTCCAACAGTAGATCTATCAACATTTAACTCTTTTGACAACCTATCGAGCGATAAACATGAATCTTCTTCGAGTAATGCTTGCAATTCTGCACCTTCAAATTTTTTCGGTGCACCTTCGCGTTCTTTGTCACGCACGTCAAAATCACCAGTGTTGAATCGCCGAAACCATTCTTTACAACTGGTTTTCGATGGAGCATGGTCACCGTAAACATCTACGAGCAAACGATGCGATTCTGCAGCACTTTTTTTTAAAATAAAATAATGGAGTAAAACTTCCCACAAATGTTGCTTTTTTGGAATAAATTCCGACATCTTCAACGCAAAAGAAGTTACTCTTTTTTACGCTTCGAACGAATGCCAACTATTGGGCTCAAAAGTTTAAACACAAACCTTTCAAACACATGTGTTGTCGTTCTATCAAACACACAAGCAATGCTACTAACGACATCTTTCTACAATGGGCGGAAACTTATTCCCATACCCAATATTTTGGTTTCACTTTTTCTTTTATGGCATAATTTTTGGTATGTTTTTTCTGCAAAATATACTTGACGCCTTTTTTTTAGATTTTTAATGTCTTTTCCGTCAGATTTCACGAATTTTTGCTAAGTATTATTTTCGTTATCATTTTCATATATTTGCACAATTGTTTGATTATGTAAAAATATTGCGAAATATACTTGATGCCTTTTTTTACATTTTTTGTCTTCCGGTTGATTATCATTTTCTAGCTTAGTTAACAAATACCAGTATATAATTTCGGTTCTGTACAATCCCCTTTTGTTAAACATTAAATTATAAATGAATGAATATGTTTGAAATAAATCGTTATTTCATTATCACTTTCTTGTTTAATTAAAAATCATCATCTATCAGCTTATAATTTCGTTCTGTCTGATCTCTTCATATTAATCAGTCTTTATCAGTTTACTCATGCATGCTCTCATTCAAACGTAGACAGGTGATAAATATCATAAATAGTCAAATAAAAACGTAAATAGGTGAATAGGTGAAACATTGGAAGAGGGATAGACAACATCGATAGGTGAATAGATAATATAGATTGTATAAGTAAATATGTAAATAAATAAAATAATATATACAAACAGATGAAATGTAGAAGAATTGGGAAAGATATGCAAAAACGATGCGAAGAAGTGCAGAACAAATGCGGAAGAGATGTAAAAGAAATGTAGAAGTGGTACGGAAAAGATGCGGAAAAGGTGCAAAAGAGTTGCGGAAACGATAAGATTCAGATGTGGAGAGATACAGAAGAAATGCGAAATTAATACGGGAGAGGTGAGAGAGAGATATGGTACTGTTGTAGAAAAAGTGCAGAAAAGGTACATAATAGATGTGAAAGAGATGCCAGAAGGATGCGAGAGAGATACGGAAAAAGTGTAGAAGAGGTGCAGTAAAAGTTCAGAAAAGATGCGGAAAAGGTGTAAAAGAGTTGCGGAAACGGTAAGATTCAGATGCGGAGAAGTGCAAAAGAAATGCGAAATTAATACGGGAGAGGTGTGAGAGAGATGAACTGTTGTAGAAAAAGTGCAGAAAAGATACATGAAAGATGGAGAGATGCCAGAAGGATGCGAGGGATGCGGAAAAAATGCAGAAGAGGTGCAATAAAAGTGCAGAAAAGATGTAGAACATGTGTAGAAAAGGTGTCGAAAAAGTGCAGAAAAGGTGTAGAAAAATTGTAGAAAAAGTGCAGAAAAAGTGCAGGAAAAAAGTGTAAAGAAGTGCAGAAGAGGTGTAGAAAAGATTCAGAAAAAGTGTAGAAAGTGCTGAAAAAAGGTGTAGTAAAAGAGGACAAAATTTTGCGAAGACGACGACGCGACGACGACGTATCTGAATGAATAAATGACATAAATTGGGCTGAAAAATACGTGCACATATTCATATCTAAGCATCAAATACACTTGTGGACATGATTATTATCTTATTGTAATTATAAAAATTTATATTCTTCCCCAATATATGCATTTTTTAATAACATTAATTTGTTTAAATAAAACAATTTTTAATTATATAAGCGAGTTCATTCCTGTAAAGGATACGGTATAGGGTCTCTTTCATGACATGGTATTATTATATTATGTACTACAAAAAATATACTTGACGGGAGCCGCGTCTCCTTATTTCGAGAGCATTCTGTTGTACACGAACTCTCAATCGCATACTGTCCCGAGCAAAATGGTCGTGCAGAACCTCAAAACAAAACTATCCTTGAAATGGCCAGGACAATAATGGCTGGAGCTGAATTTTCTCAAGGATTTTGGGGTGAAACCGTTCACACAGCAGCACATCTGAGAAATCTAATTCCACTGGAGAGATTGGATGGAATGACTCCTACTGAATTGTGGACCGGTAAAAAGCCAAATATTTCATATTTGCTCATCATTGGTAGCAACACATACGCCATGATCAACGAAAAACAAGGAAAATTTGAGAAGAAGAGTCAAGAGATGGTTTTAGTAGGTTATGCATCAAAACAAAAGGCTTATCGTGTTTGGCAACGTGGAACTAAGAAAGTTGTTGTAAGTCGAGATGTAAAAATAGTTGAATCTAAAACCAAGCAACAAGCTGTTATAGCTGAAACAACGGATGACCATCATGAAGATAACGCAAGAAGTGTTGGAACTTCAGACAACGACTCAGGAAGTGATACTGGAAATCAGTCTGACATGTATTTAACAGTAAGTGATGAATTTAACGAAGGAGACAACAAAATTGCAGAACGAACACGCAGCAAGATAAAAGAAAACAAATTCAATGAATGCATTGCAAACCGTACACGAAGTCATGCTTCTTCAAACGTAACAACTGCTGCAAGTGCCTTCTTAGCAGATGTCTTAATTCCAAACACAGTTATTGAAGCTCAAAAAATCGGGACCTCACAAAGATTAGTGGGAGTCGGCTATGAAGATGGAGTACGATTCGTTAATTCAAAATAATATCTGGACTCTGGTCAAACCACCAAAAGATCAAAAACTAATAAAGAACAAATGGATCTTCCGACTAAAAACGAAACCGGATGGATCAATCGATCGATTCAAGGCAAGTAGCTAAGGGATGTTCACAAAAGGCCGGAGTAGACTACTCAGAAACGTTTTCACCTGTTGCAAGATTTGACTCTATTTGTACATTACTATCAATTGCAACTGCCAATGATTATGAAGTATATCAACTGGATATTAAAACAGCGTTTCTACATAGAGACCTCGATAAAACCATTTATATGGAGCAACTAAAAGGGCTAAATGATGGATCAGGACAAGTATGTAAATTAAATAAGAGTATATGGACTCAAACAAGCACCTAGGCAATGGCACACAAAATTCAACGATTTTGTGCAAAGATTTGGTTTGAAACCGTCACATGATGATCCGTGTGTATACACTGGTGATGAACTGTTTATGGTATTATATGTTGATGATGGCTTGGTAACAGGCTGTTCGGAATCAAGAATTGAAGAATTGCTGAAGGCATTGCGGCGCAATTTTGAAATTAACAGCTCAATGGCAGTGTGCTCTATCTTGGCATTGGAATTTTGCGTGATCACAAGTTGAAGAAACTGAAGTTATCACAAGAAGCTAATACAAAACACATAATTAAGAAATTCAAGATGCAAGACTGTAATGGAATTAAGACTCCTATTGATCCTAATGTTAAATTAAAACGCAACTTGAACGAAGATGGGAATCCAGGTCCAATCGCTAACGTTCCATACCGATAATTAATTGGCTCCCTTATGTAACTCTCAATCGGAACGAGCCCTCATATTTCATATGCTGTAAATATGTTAATCAGATTTCATGAAGCACCATTAAATAAACATTGGACAGTAGCAAAACAAATACTAAGATATTTGAAGTCAGCAATCAATTTGGGGATAGTATACAATGGAAATGATGACAACACAAATCAACTGACAGTGTATTCAGATATAGACTTCGCTTCATGCCCAGATACTCGTAAGAGTATTAGTGGAGTTGTACTTATGTTAAACAACGGACCTGCTTGGTCCGTTCCAAGTGAGGCCCGATTGCGCACATTAACAATCAGACCAGACAGGATTTCCCGATCGGACACGGACCCGATCGGACACATTAGTGATCAGACACATGGTGTTGCAATCGGACACGGACCCGTTTGCACACCGATCCTATTGCGCACGGACTCGATTGCGCACCAACCCGATTGCGCACGAACCCGATTGCGCACGGACCCGTTTGCACACAGACTCGATTGCGCACGAACCCGATTGCGCACCAACCTGATTGCACACCGACTCGATTGCGCACGGACCCGATTGCGCACGACCCAATTACACACGGACTCGATTGCGCACGACCCGATTGCACACAGACTCGATTGTGCACGGACCCGTTTGCACACAGACCTGATTGCGCACGATCCGATTGCGCGCAGATCCGTTTGCACACGAACAGTGGGGTGTCAGCGTAAACAGTGTCCGCTTGGAATATTTTTCCAAAAAAATCTAACCCTAACCAAATCATTTGTTGGTGTGAGGTAGCCCTCATTTCGCGTGGAAGGCTGTAGGTAATAATGTATGTAGGCAATCGAGCTCTAGGCAATAACACATGTCGGGTCCGTGTGCAAACGGGTCTGTGCGCAATTGGGTCGGCGCGCAATCGGGTCCGTGCACAATCGGATAAGTGCGCAATCGGGTCCGTGCGCAATCGGGTCGGTGTGCAAACGGGTCCGTATGCAATCAGGTCGTGCGCAATCGAGTCCGTGTGCAATTGGGTCGTGCGCAATCGGGTCCATGTGCAATCAGGTCGGTGCGCAATCGGGTCTGTACGCAATCGGGTCGGTGTGAAAACGGGTCCGTGTCCGATTGCAACACCATGTATCCGATCACTAATGTGTCAGATCGGGTCCGTGTCCGATCGGGAAGTCCTGTTGTGTCCAATTGTTAATGTGCGCAATCGGAACATTCCCGTTCTTCCAGAAAGCAAAGCATAATGGCGATTTCCACAACACATGCAGAATACGTATCAGCCCATGATGCAGCCAAGGACGTCATTTGATTTCGACAACTACTCAAGGATATTGGAATCGAACAACATAATCCCACTACACTGCACTGCGACAATGCGGCAGCTGAAAAACTGATTCAGAATCCTATCTTTTATAAAAGATCGAATCATATAGATATTAAATTCCATTATGTACAAGATCTGTATACAAACAGGTTAATAGATGTAAAACATGTATCATCTAGAATGCAACTTGCTGATATCTTAACTAAGCCTTTGTCATGCGAGAATTTTGAGTCTAATCGGAATCAGTTAAATTTAACATAATGTAATTGACAATTAGTTTGAGTGTTGAGAGAAATACGATCTAACGTCAATTACGTTTCACACGATATTAAGATTCTTTCTTTTTTTTTATTGATATGTTTTAACGTTTTGTTTAGTTCATTGAGTCACGTGATACGTGTGCGCCATTACCTTACCTTACCTTACTGTAATTCCGTTACTAAGTTCAGACTCAAATCTATAACGTCTAACCAAAAGTTATAATACACTTGAGAAATCGTAATAGATTACTTATTCTATATTTCATCTAGTTATTTACGCAAAATAGCTCAACAAATCCTACTAAGGTAAACGTGTTTTGAAAACCTCAATTTAAATAATTAATTTCAGACAAAATCGTTACAGACATTGTAAGAAGCAACTTTATGTTAATGTTACGTTGTGCAGACGCAGATTTTTTTCTTTCGAGAGAATCGGCTCCGCGTCGCGACTACGATTGGCGCCTGTGAAACGTGAGTAGAGTCCCCTGATAAAAGAATTGAAAAAAGGGACCGGACAGACCCCACGGAAACTCGTAAACGCCAATCAACCCAGAAAGAATAACAAACGTTAATGCAGGTCTGAAAAGTGGCAAGATTGCGAAAGACACCCTAAATCTAGGTCACGAGATAATAAAAATCCAAGCTGTCGTCCGAGGCTGACCAACAATTTCATCTTAAGGAGGTTGTAAGGGCATAAAACACATATATTAATATTTTCGCTTTAAACAAACTACATACATGTGAAAGTTGTGTTCATAACATTCTGGTTTTATTGAGCAACACATTTTTATAGGTTATTTAATTTATTTGTTATTAGTTTTATTGTTATAAACAAAAATTGTTAAAATAATAAGAAAAATCTAAATGTTTTTATATAAATATATTAAGTACTAAACATGACTTATGCAAAGTTTCATTGAGATTCACCATTAGTTTATAACAAGTAACAAATTTTATTTATTTACTAATCATTATTTTATAATACATTTTCATATATTTATATTAGAGTACAAATTTAAAAAATATTACTACTTATTTAAATAACTTTTGATCCAGATGGTTAATTGTTTCTATTTTTTTTTGTATTATTATTGAATGAAATTTAGAATAGTCTGTAATTTATTCAAGTAGTTCTTAACATATTGCATTTGCCTTACAACCTCCTTAAGAAAAACAGGCGCCACATCGCTCTAAAAAATCGTAAAAAGCATGGGATAACTTCCCACGGTAACGTTATCTAAGATCGGACTCGCGACTGACACGGTATTAGGCTGTTTATTTAGCCATATTTTCCGTGAGGATGACAGAATTCGTCACTCGATTGGAGCGATCTTGCTCCTTTAAAGGAAAACATAAATCGTTTTTTTTCTTCTCGAAACCCCACTAATGATGCACTTTAGATTAACAACGATAAGACGCTATAAAAATCGTAAATCTCGCTCGACATTGCAACTAACTATTGCATCCTAGACAAAGGGCACAATGCCCTTTTTTGGGATATAAATAGAGGTCCCGCGGAAGCGCAGAGCGTCAGTACGTCAAATCAACTAATCCGTGATTCACGCCAGTACGGAAATCTAAGCAGTTCGCATCAGTACGGAACCACGCGAGTTCGCATCCGTACTTGAATATAGATTTCAATTCAGGTAGTTCACCCCAGTCTTGATCAGCCAGTCACTGGCCACCGGACTACCCTCCTGGTGCTCTTGCGCGGACAACGGCCTTCTTCATCGCCAACCATTTATCCAGCTGAGGCTTGGTGGACAAATAAACTCATGCAGCATAGCCAGTAAGTCAGCCTATTTTACACTTATCTTATTATTATACACACCCCTCCCCCTCCCTGTATGAGTATATATGCACACACATATATATATATATATTTATATATGTATGCATACGTATTAGCAGACACTCATACATATAGTTAATCCCTCGGTTTAATTATAGTGCGCGATTGTATTGCTACGAAAAAGAAGCGGGGACGAACCCGGTACCCCGAAAGAGTTCACGGAACCGTCCGCTAAACCATTTAACATTACTACACCCGAACGGCAGCGAAGTCCATCCACCTATCTTAATAGTTGCGCCACAACCAACCGGAAACTAACCTCACACACTATCGTCACTACCAGCCGACAACGATTTCACACAAATATATTACTCGCCAACACTCACACTCACCACTCCTATCCTTGATCCTGGGGTCCTAGAAATCCTGGATTATTCTCCTCTCCATTTGAGTAACCATTCTCTCCCCCTTCTTCTCTAGACCAGTTTCCAACTCTTCCTCCTTCCCTGGATCATCTCTTACCTCCCGTTCCAATACAGACCGATCCTGAACCCATTGACTGGAATCGGTTATTTAGACTTTACTCTTCCCCCTCCAACGAAGGGGATAGAGTAACAACAGTGTACATCTCAGGCAATTCCACTCCTTACCTCGTCCAGTACAAACACCTAGTCCCCGCCTGTTCTTGGACCACCTTCCTCGCATCGAATACCCAATAATCATACCCTCCTTTCCTATCCACATATTCATATTAGGTGTACAACTTTGCTTCAGCCGTTTTTTTCCGAAATTCGAGGCTTTATTGTAAAAAACTGGTTATACATTTATGATTCAAAGTATTGTCCATCGTTGGCCACTACCTTCTTCCATCTCTCGGGCAGCGTAAGAAAACCCGTGTCGAAAAAACTGGTCATTTTTTGAGGCGATCCACGAATCGATCCAATTTTTTACTTCTTCAGAATACCGGAAGTGCCGGTCAGCCAGGCCGTGTGCCATTGATCAAAAGAAGTGATAGTCAGAGGGAGCAACGTCTGGAGAATACGGCGGGGGGGGGGGG
>NW_017298310.1:55880-57439 GCF_001594075.2 Trachymyrmex cornetzi
CACTCTCAATGATCGTGCCAATTCTTCTTGATTTTGACACGAATCTTGATCATGTAATGCCTCCAATTCTGCATCTTCGAAAACCTTTTCTCTTCCACCGCTATGCCGGTCTTCGATATCAAAATCACCGTTCTTGAAGCGTTGACTCCACTCACGACACGTTCTTTCACTAATAGCGGCCTCACCATAAGTATTTGAGAGCATTCGATGAGCCTCAGTCGCAGATTTCTTCATATTGAAGCAGAAAAATAAAACCTCCCGCAAATGACGAGAATTTGGATCGTAAAGTGACATTTTCAATCGAGAATAACTTTATGATGCAGACACAGATCGACTAATGTTTCTATTGGGTTATGTTGACAGATGCCCAAGTTTATTGTATAACGTCTATGATCTATTTATTTCGACCACCACTTACCGCTAAAGCCATCTATGGGAAAACGGCGGAAGCAAAGTTGTACACCTAATATATACACACACACAAATATTGTTTATATCTACGAATAAAAAAAATGCGACACACGCACACACATGCAACCATACACACAAAATTTTGTTGTTAGAAGAAAAAGAGAATCATTGTAATCCATATAATCTTAGTTAGCGCTATGTAAATTAGTTTAAATTTTTATGAATAAATTTAAGTTTTTTTAACAATAATATCAAGAATATAGAAGGGCAAATTAGAGTCAAGTTTGAATATAATATATGTGTAACACGTTAAAAATTTTTATATTCCAATAAATGGATATAAAAATATAAATATAATTAAAAAAATATAAATATAATTTAAAAACCTTAATATTACATTGTGTTACATTACATGTTTCGGCATCATAATTGTGCCATCATCAGATGCTTCGAATTTGCAGAATAGAAACGCATTAAAGAAGTCAATATTAAACCTTACAAAGGATGTATTGAACTAATCCTATAACGGTATGTGATCCGCCTCTTATGTAAATCAGATCCAACACCATAGATGGAGAGTGAAAACAAATTGTTCGCAATCGGTTGGACGACCGATTGATAGAAAATTTTTCACAATTATGGTCATGGTCCTACATCCTTCCAACATTTGATGTAGATAACATGCGTGTCAAGTTGCTTATATCAGTCATTATAATTATAAGGTCAATAAATATGTGTGAAATTGTTAAAACTGTTAGTCGCCAAGTTAGAGATTAAAATTATATAAATATATAAAATTACTAATCCAAAGTCAATGAATAAAAAATGTATAAATGTATAAAAATATTAGTCAGGCAGTTAAAATTAAGATGTGTAAATTTATGTGATGTGACTGCTATGACAGTCCGATACTGATCGAGTCATTTTTTTTATTCGTAGATATAAACAATATTTGTGTGTGTGTATATATTAGGTGTACAACTTTGCTTCCGCCGTTTTCCCATAGATGGCTTTAGCGGTAAGTGGTGGTCGAAATAAATAGATCATAGACGTTATACAATAAACTTGGGCATCTGTCAACATAACCCAATAGAAACATTAGTCGATCTGTGTCTGCATCATAAAGTTATTCTCGATTGAAAATGTCA
>NW_017298310.1:58137-66753 GCF_001594075.2 Trachymyrmex cornetzi
ATTCTCCAGACGTTGCTCCCTCTGACTATCACTTCTTTTGATCAATGGCACACGGCCTGGCTGACCGGCACTTCCGGTATTATGAAGAAGTAAATAATTGTATCGATTCGTGGATCGCCTCAAAAGATGAGCAGTTTTTTCGACGCGGGTTTCGTACGCTGCCCGAAAGATGGGAGAAAGTAGTGGCCAGCGATGGACAATACTTTGAATCATAAATGTATAACCAGTTTTTTACAATAAAGCCTCGAATTTCGGAAAAAAAATGGCGGAAGCAAAGTTGTACATCTAATATATGTATTGGTATATGTATACATATGTATATAGAGAAAAGCCCCCTAGTATGAGATAGGCGCCTAATATCAGATAGCGGCGTTTCTGCTAAACTAATAAATGCTATCTATTGTTTCCACTATGAATTTATTGCTCTTGGATTAAAAACTATTTAGTAGAAAATTCATTATTAGATCATGCCTATATATAGTCATTGTAAAAAAAGATTTAAAATTCAGTTGTCTTCAAGTTTCATTGAGATAAGCTTTTAAATCTTGTTTATTATTTAATAAATAAATATTTGACAATAAATTCTTCATGTAGTGATAGAGTAAGGTCGTACTAGTAGAAAAATACAGGATATGTTGAATTGTTTAATTACAGATGTTAGATTTGATAATTGTAAGACCATAATGCGTGGAAATTGTAATATGAAATACCCATGGTATTTCTAATACGAAATAACCCATGTTCCTATGTTATAATGAAAATCGTTGCTAAAGAGTAAATGTTATTGTACAATAATAGAAAGGACAACCGGAATGAACGTCGAGTGCGTATTTCTGCTTGATTCCAATTACCTGAAGACGAGTTCTGGGTATAATCTATCGTATGTTCATTTTTCACGCACGCTGGCTGTATTTGTTTGCATTTTAGAAACACGAAATAAAGTTTTATAATTGCAATATTGATATACTTTGCGATTTATTATCGATTTCTTGGGGCATCTCATATTAGGAACACAATTTTTTGATTTTGTGATTAGCTCAGTTTTTACATTTTTTTAATTTTCAAAGAAAAATGGAATTTGAATTAAATTTTATATAACGGTATCTTAAAGCTTATAAATTCCCTTCAAAATGACCTATTATTTTTTTAAATTCTGCTCATAGACTTCTAGCATTTATTCAAAATGAACTCGGTATCTCATAATAGAGACCTTTCCTCTATATATACATATATACATATATATAAGTTACATATTATTTTAAACTCGGAAAGGAGATTTGTCGAGTAATTACGCGGTTGGCTTTTCGAAATAACATATAGCAAAATCGACTCGCTTTACGGAGCGCAATGTCGGGATGCACCCTTCACAGAATCGGCTACGAAGTAGGATCGTAGGAAGAAACTCGGCGAAGCGCCGAAATCTGTTGGGAACCGCGGAAGCCACAGTGCGGAGTTCGAGCGCTCCTTAACAAGGAATCTCAACTACTCATTACGCAAAAGCGTTTCTACATCCAACACTCTTGCGCCGATGAGATACCCATGGGGCATTCGCCACCAGACGTTTCAGCCGATTACGAAACCCCGTGCACTTCGGGAACAATGGATAATACCTTTCGCGCGACACCGCAGCGACAACTTACTTCGTCCTTAAATTGACGGTACGAGGGTGGATGCGGCTCTAACATCAAGTTTTAAGTTCAGGAGAATTAGTTTCGCCTTAATTATATTGGTATTTGAACAATGAACATGACAATAACAATATTAAACAATTATCGATATCCTAAACTCATTTCTTGAAAAGCTACTCATTTACTTCTTAATTAAATTTTACGTTAACTAAAAATATTTCATCAAAATAAGCATTGAACTTGAACATTAATTATTCTATTATATCTGCATTATTGGTTTTCGTAATTATATCTAAGATACTAATTAGTACGCTTTTAATTAATTAATTAATACTATTATAGTTAATTAAGGGGGTATACCTAGTTAGGGAGCCGAAAAAAGACGAACTTTCGTGAATTTTTTTCAAAAAAGTATATGCATATTTTTGTATAAAAGTTAATATATTCAAAAGAACCTAAGAAAGTTGAAGAAAGTTTTCATATTATTTTAATGTAAAAATATTAATAATTAAATAATAATTTGCGGTGACCACTGCTGTTCGTAACCAAGTTATTTGAAATAAAAAAAAACGAAAAATTTAGTTAATATATGAATTTATCTAGTCTTTAATCAATCGATATTCCGAAAAATTGAATTACACAAAATGGCGACTGTTCAAATTTGAACAACAAAATAATCCAATAAATCAGGACGAATGAGACTGTCAGCGTGGTAGTTAATACGCAAATGTAATCTTAGAACTTTATTCCACAAAATATCTCATACGTTTCGGTTCACTTTGGAACCATCCTCAGTACTACAATCTCAAATATAATTTATTTTATGTCCAAGGAAGAAATCACCATCATATTTACAGATTTGAGTTGTAAAATCTAATTAAAACATTAACAAAAATTGTAATATAATTATTTCATATCAATACATCAAACAACCCTGGTAGCAAGCTGACATCATTTGATTTGTCAAAATGACGACAAAATGACGTAACTTGCTACTTGGGAAGTTACAAACTAAAAAATTAAAAAATTAAAAAATTAAAAATTAAAACTGGTGACTCACCCCAAAACATAAAAAGAATTTTTCTACAACATTGGATCAAAATCATAATTGAACAATTAAAATTTATAACCTCTAGAGAATATCATATTTAAACGCATGTTAATCGCAGCTCGACAGAAACATGACTAATACATTTGGTCTAATAAGTAAGACGTATCAGATCAAGAAGGAAAATAAAAAGGAAATAGATTACATTATTATTATTTCAAATTTAAAGTTTCGATTTTTAAAAAACCGGACATTTTTTGTCCATTAAAAATAAGTACACAATGGAAAAAAATCCTTCGACTAAAGACTAGATTTACATGTCTAAAAAAAAGCATGTAAAATTTCAGATTGATCAGTACAGTGGTTTTTCAGATATATCCTGGTCACTGATTTGGAAAACATAGTTTTGAAAAGAACACGTTTAAAGTTTCAACTAAATTGCAGTTTAAACTAAATTGAAAAATTTGTTTTTCATCTTACACAGAGTCACCTATTCCAGGGCCATTTTTTTTATAGTACTTACATCCTCTCTTGAAGTTAATGCTTTTAAAATGTCAATTTGTTGTTGCTGATAATATATTCTTTCTTCTCTTATTATATACTTGTGTATACTCTTATGTGTACTCATGGTCGTACATCTCTATGAAAATACAGCGGATCAACTTAAAATTTGAAGGGAACGTTTTTAATATTATATACTTCAAGAAAATGTAATTTTTTCATTTGTTGGGATTATTTCATCCTATAGCATTCTAATAAAAAATAAATATAACAGCTACTAGGATATTTATGTATATTTTTTATTAAATATTACAATGGACGGTATATGTAGATATACAGGGTGAATCATTATAATCTATCACCCCAAATATTTCCCCTTCCATTTTACAAGAAAATGTTTCAAACAAAAGTTGTATGGTTTCGAGGGTGACATAAGATAATATCATTGGTTTGACCTTGGGTGGCGTTGTCAAGGTCATACGAAGGTCACATTAAATTTTTTGAACAGAACTTTCCATTTTTTATTGCATATTCTTGTAGCTTACCTCGAGAGCTTTTCAAAACACTATAATAAAATATTTTTTCATTAAATACTTTTCGAGTTATGAGGCTTGAAAGTCATAGTATGTACCGGAATTAACATTACCCAAAGTATCCGACCGACGGCTAAAATTTCTTGAATGTTGTTCACAATCACGACCTGGATAATATTAGTCAAGATCAAGACTATTGGAAGTTGTTATTTTCACTTTTACGTAGAAATAAATTTTTAGTGCAAAAGTGAAAATAAGAAGAACAATTTAATGTGACCTTCGTCTGACCTTGACAACGCCACTCAAGGTCAAACCAATGATACCATCTTATGTCCCCCTCGAAACCATACAACTTTTGTCTGAAACGTTTTCTTGTAAAATGCAAGGGAACGGAAATATTTGGGATGATAGATTAAAATGACTCACCCTGTATATGACATTGTATATGTGTCATCCTATTGTATCCATTAGTAATTATTATACACAAACGGTGTTTTTTATAAGTAATTTAAGAGTACGCGATATGTGCATTGCGTGTTAAGATTATATAAATTTCATTATCCGATTTCTGGTGTTTACGAAATACCAATTTATCAATGCGCCGATCAATCGTGTACAAATCGAATGTGCAACGTTTCGTCTGCTTGCTATACGAAGTCAGTGTTTGATAATTCAAATAGTTGATGAATATTTATTAAATTATATTTTTCTGCATTTTTCGTTCTGTTTCTATATATTAAACGTATAAAAACTGCGTGGAACCACGAACAGGTGCATGTGCATGTTATTTGTCGCATGCGATCTGTCCGTTTATTTTCGTTGATATTATAGTCCATGGAAGTCCATACGAACGAATGTTAAAATAACTCATAAATGTTTAATCGAGCTATTGTTTATTTTAACTGGAATTTATTACGCTTAGATATACACGGTAATCGAAAGTTTAATAAGCACATATGCATTTATTAATTTATCAGCGCTTTTTCAGTACTCTGTCACAAGAACAATATATATAACCTTAAAACTATGATATTAAAGTGATATTAAGTAGATAACCAAGAAAGTACGATATTAGTTAGCTCCGAAATTGTTCGTGAATACAAATTTAAAATTATTAACAGTTTTAATATTAATATTGTATTGTATACAGTAATATAAAATAAGTTCAACATAATACAAATTTAGATTGTTCATTTATACATACATACGTATAATGTTTGTATACACATATATACATTAGCTGCCAAGAAAAAAAATTTTTTTTAATCGGCCACTTAGCTCAAAAACTTCCATTTTATGCCAAAAGAAAGCTCCCAAATTTTTATCAAAAAATATTAAGATTTAGAGGTCGCCTCACATTCTAATCTTTATATTGTCAAATATTTAGGAGTCCTTCAATATTAATTGTTATTCTTATTATTGTCGAAACTTTGATTTAAAAATCGTTCACTAGCGATCTCTAAATCTTAATATTTTTTTATTTAAGGGTGTTCTTTTGGCATGAAATGAAAGCTTTTGAGTTAAGAGGCCGCTTAAAAAAAAATTTTTTTTCTTGGCATTTAATATACATGGTATTCTTGGTTTCTAATATACATGGTATTCCAAAATTCGTGAATCAAAATATCATAGAAAGAAAGCCTCGAAAAATTAAATAAAAAAAGTTATTTATAAATTTTTATTTTAAGCAGTAATTTTTTAGCTATAAAAGTTTAAATATGGCCAATTACAGGCCACGTTTAGATAATCATTTGTGAGTGTGCTGAAGTGAGCTCATCAACATTCATTAAGATAAATGTCTCTATTTGTGACTATGTAAGATAGTTGCATGAGTTAATAAGAATAAAAAATACTATAAAGTTATTAAAATCGGAAATCAATTATACCGAACTGAAGATTAATCATTTTCGTATGGAAAAATATGTTTTACTCGAGTTGTAAACAGAATCTAATAAAAATAAAAAAAGAAATAGCAGACTATGTAAATGTACACATTAGTAACCGTTTAATTTCATTTAGACTGTCAGTCTCGGTTAGTGGTGCATTGGATTAAATGTATCATTTAGTGACCGTCAGATTAATTTTCCTGCTTAGGTTGATATCCATAGTCCGTTCTTAATTTCAAGATTATCTCAAGCAATGTAATAAAAGGCACGAAATTTGAACAACAAATAAATATTATATTTTATCTATTTATTAGAAAAATATTTACTGTGCATACAAAGCACACGGATATGATTATTAATTTATTTTGATACATGTCATAATGTCTCGCTAATTCATACTTTGTATAAAATACCGTTATTTATTATATTTCACAATATTGAATATTCGATCTATTCGAATAGTTCGAGATTGAAAAAAATGAGCATCTAATTCGAATATTTCGGACAGTTCGAACAGTTCGAGGTTAAACAGTGATCAGTATGAAATGTCAATTCGTTATGTCTGAAGTTTGGATGGTTCGGACAGTAAACAAATATAGTATGCTTTGGAAACAAAAGAACAGTTTTTCACGAGACTTGAATATACGAACATTACAAAAATGTCAAAAAGAAAAAGTCGCGTCATATTCAGTCATATTCAGGTTGATCCTGAGGACAACTTGTTATGTCTGTGTTCGAAATGTAATAAATTTGAATTTTCAGCTCTGAAGTGGGTTAAAATAGTTCGAGTCAACATTCAGTCCTATTTAATGTTCGAACTTGAGATTCGAACTATCCGAACTGTTAAATCGTTTGATGTTTCTGAGCACTAGTCCTAAGGACGTTCTATGGGGTGGGGGAGGAGGAGGTCTGTGCTGTTAGAGTAGAGGAGGGTATGCTATTGTTTTACATTGGTAATAACAACCTAATATATGAAAAGTTTTAATAATAAAAAAAGCTAATTTATGATTTATTAAAATTAAAAGATAACATTGATTGCTAATTTTTAATTATGAATCATAATATTAATATTCTATTATTAGAAAATGCAAGTAATTTAATGGTTTATGTTTAATGATTATCGATAACTTAGCAACGTTACATTCTGAAAATGAGTTTGACATTTCTACTCAAGTTACGCATTAGTAATTGACAGTTAATTAAGGTTAAAATATTATTTTTATATACGTGTTTTACACTTAAAAACATAACAATAGGTTATAAGCAAACATATTCATTTATCACAGAATAAAGCAAATTGCAAACTAACTTAATGTCGGAAGTCAACAGCGTTGCCAAGTTTTCCGCGTACGTTTCTTTAATTGCTCAAATAGACATGTTTTTATCAGCTTTTTATACAATGTGTAATTTATTTGCTTGTTTGCGGTGAATAGAGTTAAAATTCTTGCAAGTATGTAAAAAAAGCTTTGCTCTAACTATTTATGTTTTTTATGTGGATCGAAGCATTTAAAAAATAAGTAATTATGTAATATATCAGTCATTCAATGTATTTATCTTAAGACACCATGCATAAAACTCTAATTTTAGCTCTTTCTTTCTTCAAAATTACACTGTCAATCGATTTAAAATTTTAATATAGTATTAGTTTCGTTTTAAATAATATTCTGTATAATTTTTTTAGATACATTAAAGCATTTTGATTTTTCGATCGTACCTCTTTAACTAAATTAATGAAATATCCATATAGTATGTACTTCAAAGTACACACAGAACTATAAAATAATAAATTAAAAATAATTGTAAATTGTATATCTATTTTAAAAAAGTTGTTAATTATGATTCTTTATTTGCACCAGCAATAAAAAGTCTCAAAGAAATTAACGAATTAAAAATATATATATCCTTTTCTCCTGTTATCAAAACAATACAACATTGCATAGATTTTTTCATTTATTCAAACTTCATTTATTCAAATTGAAATTCATCCGTTTAATCGTAGTTATATACATGCCGCAATTTTCATTTCAATGTCCAATTATATTATAAAAGCATACATATGGAAGCACGCATCAATTTTAATTTATCAATGTTCATTTATTTGCCAATGATAATAAACATTAATTGCATTAAAGATGAGCACAATCATTAATAATTTAAACAATGGATTCCATATGAACTTACAATTAGTAACAAAGTCATTTTTATTCTTAAATAAATATAATGTACAGATCTGTATTCACACGTCACTTTTATTGATAAATAGGTGTATTTGTTTTTGAGAGTCTATAATATGGGATAATATTGAACATTATGAGCACCTTAAGGAAACATTTTGATATATCTAGCATATTGAAGAATAAAAAAATCTTATGCATACTATTTGATACATTTGTTGATGTTTTATGTATCATACAATTAGTATTGAAATTGATTATTTTAATGCAAATGTTGAAATGGTGACAGGTGCTCTTATTGTCCGTCCAGCGTTCATATTATTCTTTGGACAGGCTAATATGAGCATCCTTAGGGGTAATATGAGCACAGGACATTTTTGATAAGAAATTGTGCAGAAATGAAAGAGATATATATATATATATGTATATATACAATGTACCAGGTATGTAAATATGAAACCGGAATTTTTTAATAGAAAATACACGTTTATTGCATGAAAATGATAAAAAATATTTTATTCGAATTATTGCCCATCGCTAGATATACATTTTTCCCACCTGTCTGACAATTTGTGAATGCCACGCCAAAAAAATTGTTGCTCTTTTGAGCTAAACCAGTCATCTAGCTATTTTCGTACATCTTCGTAAGAAGTGAAGCGCTGCTGAGCAAGTGCGTATCCCATCGATGCAAATAAGTAGTAATCGGACGGAGCCAAGTCTGGTGAGTAAGCCGCATGCGAAAGTATTCCCCGACCAAACGCCTCAATCGTTTCCTTGACCAGTTTTGCTGTGTGTGATGGTGCATTATCATGAAGCAAAATCACTTTGTATTGCCTTTTTTGATATTCC
>NW_017298310.1:66991-70100 GCF_001594075.2 Trachymyrmex cornetzi
CCAGTCACAATTCGATGGAGAAATGACTTTCTTTTGTACCTTGCGAGCAGCATTTCGCAAGTGGTTTTTCGGTTTTCCTGCTATCTTTCATTCAGTTCATGTGGAGCCCATGTTTCCATCTTCTGGATCTTTCCCATGGATTTCAAACGTATGGATACGGCTTCTCGTGTCACATTCAATTGATCTGCGAGTTGTTGTTGAGTTTGAGCGCCATCCTCATCCAACAATGCTTGCAATTCGCTGTCTTCAAACTTTTTCGGTGGTTTTCCACGTTCTTCGTTTCTCACGTCAAAATCGCCACTTTTGAATTTTTTAAACCACTCAAAGTACTGTGATTTACCAAGAGCATGCTCACCGTAAGCTTCGACAAGCATTCGATGCGATTCTGCAGCAGTTTTCTTCAAATGGTAATAGAAAATCAATGCTGTCCGCAAATCGTAGTTTCCAGGCACAAAATTCGACATGTTCAACGCTATTACAAACTATACTGTTGTACGAAACTTGTATTGTTGTGAATTGAAAATCTTTTTGTCAGATGTCAGAACAAGGAAATGACGTCAATGACGCGGTCTGACGACAACTACATTGACAGCTATGGTCATCTATTGGTAAATTCCAGTTTCATATTTACATACCTTGGTACATGAAACATTTTATTAGAACAAATGCCAATCAAATATTTGTTTAATACAACAAAAAATAATGTTAAATTATTACCAAATAGTCACGATTTAATAATACTTATTAAATATTTATAAAAGTGTAACGTCCGGTGCGCCTACAATGTAGTGCCCCGTTCTCTTACCAAGCGAGCGCGAGCACGGAATATAGCGAACAGACATAATACGTACCTACTACAATCGCGTACGGCTATAGGCCAAGCTACCGAAACCGTCGCGATTGAACGCCGCGCATACTGCGCCTGCGCCAAATTATAAACTAAAAACGATGCAAGAATGCACTTTAGCACGAAAACACCGTTAACACGGGATAGGGAATAACTAATATAACAACCGACTTCGACGGAGCTGCAAGGAAAAACCGCAGACCTGCGGAAAACCAATAAAAACGCATAACGCCAACGCAATGCATTGCCGTGCAACCCTGAATGCAACCACCGGCCATAAAGGGCCCCAGAATACGAATAAAATTATTATAACTCGAATTGGAGCACGCACAAACGAAAGAAGGCCCTAAACAAACATTAGAATCCCACGCGCACGACGAACGAAAAACAGCTAGGCTATACCAAACCTTATAATGAAAAAACGCACATAAGGAATATGCAAGCTCCGTCGTGCTGGATTGCAGCACGCGGCAGCCGAGCAAACCATAAGGGTATCGCGACCCCCGCAACAAGACAACGCGTTCTAATTAAAGAAAATCTAATCAACAACGAAGTAAATTACTAATTAGAAGATCGGCACACTCCAGAGAATTTCGCAATAGCACGTGGACGAAAACATCCCCTTACCGCGAGGGGCCACGAAGCAAAAAGTATATAAAGCAGAACGTTTTAAAACACGCGTCCTTATTTCTCTCCTCACAACTCTTCCCATCAATAAAACCAACGGTAAGTCTTCCCAGCGCTTTAACTAGCGCTCCGGAACTTTCCGCATCTCCTAGAAAATCCAGCCCCGTTCGTGCGCCTTCACAGCGTCTGAAGGACTACTCCCTTCCCCAGCTCCGACGGCGCTGACCCAAAGCGACGACGAAGCTCGCCTCCTGCGGAGCTCAAACGAGCACCTTCCACGGCGTCGAGGCCTCCGCACTCCCTCCCCTCTATCGCCTCTTTACACTGTACGTTTCTGCCGCCCGTAGATGCTGCAGAGGAAGCGACCGCGAGGTAAACGTGGAGGTCGGCGCGTCCACAAGGAGCTACAGCGGGCGCTCCTCTCGGAGGTAACCTTTGACCCCTCCGTTTATTGGAAGGAACATAGCTCGAGCCCCGAGGAGGTCACAACCGAATCAACAAATCCTCCGGCGCATACCGCGGCAACCGGCGTCACTCCGGACAGGCCCAGAACCCAAGAATCCGAAACACCCGCGCTACCTCCGCCGCGACCTGCGCTACCGCGATCCCCATCTTACATCGCGCCCGTCCGCAAGCCTACGAGGCCAGTGCTGACCTCCAGCAAACCTCGCGTTACTAGTAACACTCCGTGTAAAATAAATATAAATAGTTACCCTTATCATTCATTTTTTTTCTTTGCTCTCAAGGCCCTTTATTATTCTTCCCTGCTCCCTTTCCCGCACAGGAAGCAGAGAGCGTGGATAGAGCGAAGTGAGTGATGAAAACATCACAGCTGCCCACAGGAAAGAGATCTTTATATCTTCATTAATTCCTCGTACACCTTCGTGTACTACGGGCGCTTTATCTGACAATTCCTTTAAACTCTCTGTTTTAATTTCTTCCTGTGCATAATACGGAAGCTTAAATTGAGTTAGATATAATAAGAGATATCTCGCGAGCAAAATAATAATTCAATTCGTGCCTTTACAAAGGTACTGGTGACAGCAGCCTGCCTCAACGCGTAAACACACGCCGAAAAACGAATCTCACCTGAAGTCAAGGCTTCGCCCCGCGCGCCCCGCTCCGCGCTCTCGCTCCCACGATTTTATGTAACGCCTCGAGACCGCTTTAAAACTGAACACGCGACTCAGGACGTAACAAAAAGTAACATTATTTTTGGTTATATTAACCAAACATTTGATTGGCATTATTTCACCATATATTTAATAGCTATTACCAAACTCTAAGGGGGTCAATCACCGCTAAAAAAATGTACACTAAAGTACGGTGATTGCTAATCATGGCAATACAACACACTTTATCGCTAACATTGCTATTGTATTGTTAATATTGTTATCCTATGTATTGCCACCTATTGCGTGCAATATTGCCAAATATTGTCAATGTATTACTATATACTACGAGGGTCACTATTTATATTTTGAGCCTAATAATAAAAATAATAATAAAAAAACAATAATTTGTCATTTATTGTTTTTCAAAATATTCTCCTTTATGATCTATATACTTTTGCATGCGTTCGAACCACTTGTCAAAGCATTTTTTCCATTCCGCTTGAGACACCTCCAAAATATG
>NW_017298310.1:70622-71830 GCF_001594075.2 Trachymyrmex cornetzi
TTTCACAGTGGCAAAGGATGGGGCTTTATCGCCAAAAGTGGAAGTAAGTTGATCGATGCATTCCTGTCTTGATAATTCACGTCGAAAGTCGTAATAAATCATTGCATGAAAATTTTCACGAGTTAATTCCATTTTTTCGCTGAGACACAATTTTCAAGTGACTGTAAACAATACAAATCGCGTTCAAATACAAAACGTTCTGAAGGAAGTTATGGTAAAAAATGTCAAACTTTCTAGTGGAAACGTCCGATGGCACCTGACAACACTCAGTGTTGCCAAGGCTCAAAATATAAGTAGTGCCCCTCGTTCTATGTATTGCTAGCATATTGTTAGCGTATTGGTAGTACTGCTACTGCTAGCATTGCCAATTTTATTACTGTACTGTCGCAATATATTTCTAAAGAAATATACACTAATTGCTTTAGTGGTTGATCCCTCGCCAGACTCTTTTTTTCAGTGTACAATAAGGACTAATGAAGATGCTCATAATACACGACCATACATACCTATCCGAAAAACTCTCGAGTCTAATAAATCAATAATAGTCTCAAGACTTTATGAACAGTGAATGGCTCAATATTGTTTACTTTACAAATATTGATAAATATGCAGAATATCTTATCTCAATGTAAATCCTTATGAAGTTAGAACAAAAAATGTAAGAAGTAAAAAATAACGTATCTACTTAATTATTTAATATGATAAATATTCGAAGTACATAAATTTAGATCAAACTTCGCAGCATATTGGAATATCGTGAAGCCAGTTGCATCTTTTTACAACAGTTGACACAACTAGTACCAACCGTTACAGAAATATAAAGGATGCTCGTAATATCTGCAGTGCTCATAATACTCTATTCTACCCTATGTATAAACTATAATATAAACTATATGTTAAATATGCATATTTAGGACAGGGTTGGCAGGAATCGGACAGTGTGGTTTTAACCAGTTGTTTTAACCGCCCCAGTCAAAATCGATTTTGGACACCTGATCAAAATTAAAAAATATTTTATCCTGCATTACTGTTATTAATACAGTTTTTAAGTTAATCCAGCCTAGAATTAAGATAGAGATGAAAAATAAAAATTAGATCAAAATAAAAAAGACCCCTATTAAGCTGGACCCCCCACCAGCGCAAATCGGGTCCGGACATATTGAAAAATTTAGTGCTCTTTTGTTGCTAATTTGTTGCTCCAGAAAGAA
>NW_017298310.1:72631-80009 GCF_001594075.2 Trachymyrmex cornetzi
AACAAAATTCTTTCTGGAGCAACAAATTAGCAACAAAAGAGCACTAAATTTTTCAATATGTCCGGACCCGATTTGCGCTGGTGGGGGGCCTAGCTTAATGGGGTATAAAAAAGTCAGAAAATTTTATTATATACACTTCTCAACAAAATTGAAGGATCACCTGTTCCATCCTACGAAAATAGGCAAATTTAAAGATAGAATAACTTTGTAAAAAATCATCATATTGAAATGTTTAAGAAACCATTTTACAACTTAAAAATCTGTTCAGATACTTTAGAAAATGGTCTTACTGATATCACTAGTTTACAGCAAAAAATTACTTTGGACCGGACTACGTGTCTTTTATAGATTTTTGGATTCTGAAAACAATGCCGCAAGCGAAAAAATTCTAGCACGTCGGATTTCCGAGATAATTGAGGTTAATACTAAAAAAATGGCTTTTTTGCGGTATTTGACATTTTTTGATAAAAACGGTTAACGTTATCTTGTAATATCAATCAAGAATGAATGTATTGTGCGTCCCCTATAAAATGCATTTTTTTTTATTTCAATACCTTACTTTTTAGCCATGTTATGAACGATTAATGATAGGAGCTATTTTGAATACGGTGACTCCGACAGCGTCATATGTGTATGCGGATTAATTTCTTAGGGTCACATTTTGATAACCTTAATACTTTACCTTGTACCTTAATACTTTTATGCACAGAATTATGAGACTAATCCATTCGTGTAATAAAAATACATCGTTGCTTAAAAAAAAAAATGCAATTATTAATATGAAACTACATATCTTTCATAAATCAATTCTCCCTCTCTCCCCTCTTTCTCCCCTCCCTTTTCTCTCTTCCCCCCTCACTCTCTCTCTCTATTTGTGTGTGTATGTGCGTTGTTGTTTTAAAATGATTTTAGCGTTACCGCATGCGCATATTGCGCTGCCGCAGTACTCATATTCGAAATAGCTCTTATCTTTAATCGTTCATAACATGGCTAAAAAGTAAGGTATTGAAATTTTAAAACATGCATTTTATAGGGGATGGACAATGCATTCATGACTCTTGATCGAAATATTAAAATAACGTTAACCTTCTTTATTAAAAAATGTCAAATATCACAAAAAAAGCCATTTTTTAAATATTAAACCTCAATTATCTTGGAAATTTGACGTGCTAGAATTTTTTCGTTTGCGGTATTGTTTTCAGCATTTAAAAATCAATAAGAGGCACGTAGTCTGGTCCAAAGTAATTGAAAAAAAAATTTTTTTGTAAACTAGTGTATTTTATGGAATTACACAAACATACATACATGAAAATGTATCGAATCTCAAAATTTTTTACGAAATTTGCGAAATTTTACGGCGCAAATTAAAAATTGCGCACAAATGCGGTTTACAGCTTTCGTAAGAGTGAATCTTTAGCTTTAATTTGCTTTTTTATTGACCTCTGTACAATTTTTTTTTATAGAGTTATTTAACATCAAAGTAAAAAGGATCGTTTATGCTTCAATGTTGAATAACTCGGAGAGAAAAAATCGTACAAAGCTTCATAAAAAAATAAATTAAATGTAAAGATTTACTCTTTCGAATGATTTAAATCGCATTTGTGTATAATTTTCAATTCGCCCTGTGGAACTTTGCAAATTTCGTAAAATATTTTGAGATCTGATGTGTCTTCATTTATGTTTGTATAACTTCACAAAAATCAGTAAGACCGATTTTTTAACTGCCGATTTGAAAAGTAAAGATTTCAAGCTGTAAAATGTTTTTTTAAAAAATGTTTATGTCCTCGATACAATGATTTTTTACGAAGTTATTCTATCTTGAAATTTGCCTATTTTTGTAGGGTGGAATAGGTTATCCTTTAATTTTGTTGAGTAATATATTTTATACAATATCATGTAATAAGTTTAAACAAAACAAACATTCTTATTGCATACAATGCATACAGAAAGAATATAAACAATATAAGAATAGAAAAAAATATTATTTTTTAGTTATTAAGTTATTTTTTGTTGGTGGTTAAAGTAAATTTTTAGAACATTGCACTTCAGTACTAAACTACTAAAATGAAATAAAATACTCAGGTAATCTAGACAATCTGATATTTAGTAATCAATAAAATCAACTGTACCATTGAATTTTTTACTTTTTATATTTAAAATTTGATACATTGTTACCAATTTTGAGGATTGGCTATACGTACACCGTAGAGCACTAGTACTACATCAGCGTTTTTAGAGAGGTAAGAAGAAAAAAATATTAAAGCTGAAAACAATGGAAACTATCGAAGTAGGTACATTAGGTAACATCTGGTGAGCTTGCAACAATAAAAAGTCGTTAAAAGTTCTTAAAAAACAAAAATACACTTTGACTAGTGATTTTGACTGATTAAAACCAATTTTTACCAGTTAAAATCAGTTTTGACCATTGGCTATGTTAAAACAAAAAAAAATTTTTTTTTTTGCCAACCTTGATTTAGGGTCTTCTTCATCAGTCTCAGTTAAGCCAATCGAAGGTTACATGGGGCTCATTTAGGTCCAGTTTCACAACTCATGATTAACTATTAACCAAGGTTTAACTTATTTTAAATTAAACTGGGCCTAAATGAACCCAATGTAACCGTCGGTTAGCTTAACCGAGGTTGATGAAAGAGATCCTTAGCAATAAAAGTAAATTATAATTAGTATTGCTTTCTTACTTCAAAAGTGACACAACTCAATAAATGTGATTTTTTATCATGAATGACGTAAATAATTTATATTGATAGGGTATTGTCCTATCAATCAATAAAAGTAAACTGACTTCATAATAAACTGTTTTAATCGTTTCAAAAAGGATAGTTTTGTAAAAGCTATAGAATAAAAATGATTAAAAAAAATAACATTAATCATGTAAAGAACATATTTTTTCTTTATCAATATTATTAGATGGTAAACTTAACTTTTGCCGCTCGCTACTAGAGGGTGCCGGCTCCAACGCTGGCGAGTTTCGACAGTAAAGTCGCATATCTTTTGTAGTTCGGACATTGCTGAAAGTGGTTCAGTTCTCACAGGTTAAATTCCTCGACATCAAAAAAGGAGGCAGTCTAAAAATGGCCAAAATTAGCTCTGAATGGATACCTTTAAAACCTGTGCAGTTGCCATTTTGAAAGTCTGTACATTCATAAAAAAAAGCTTATTTACCTAGGAAAGCTTGAGAAACCTTCCAAAAATAATAAAATAGGTTTAAACGCTCTGCAAAGAAACTCATTTTGTGTCTAATGAACGATGATAGATTTCGAAATTAATGGTGTATTTACACACGTTGGATTATGAAATATTATAAGAATACACTACCAGGAAGCTCTACAAATATACATATATACAGTGTATCAAAAATCCGACGACGGTGAAATATCTAGAAAACAAAGCATTTTTGAGAAAAATGTTTTAGACAGAAGTTGTAGGATTTAAAAAGATCTACTTACTAATCACATCCATTTAACTTTGGATAGTGTCGCTAACGTCAAGGTCAAATCGATTTTTTTTAATGGAACATCTTATTTTTGATTACAGAATCTAGTAGCTGGTGACGAGAGTTACAGTGCCACCTACGTTAGCATTATCCAAGGTTATTGGTCCAACCAATGGTTAAAACCTCTTGAATGTTATTCAGGAGGTTCATATTTCATACCTTGGATAACATTTATTAAGATCAAGGTTAGAGATTGTTCCTCTTATTTTTATTTTTGCACTAAAAATTTATTTTTTGTCTCATAACTCGAAAAGTACTTAGTAGAAAATGAACTTTATTATAGTGTTTTAGAAAGCTTATTCGATACCAGCTAATAGATTCTGGAACCAAAAATAAGATGTTCCATAAAAGAAATCGATTTGACTTTGACCTTACCTTGGCGACGCCACCCAAAGTCAAACGGATATGATCAATAAGTACATCTTTTTAAACCCTACAACTTCTGTTTGAAACATTTTTCTTAAAAATGCTTTGTTTTCGAGATATTTGACCGTTGTCGGACTTTTGATACACCCTGTATATATTTTTGTAGATCTTCCTGGTAGTGTATTCTTATAGTATTTCATGATCCAACATGTGTTAAATGTAAATATACTATTAATTTCAAAATCCATCATCGTTCATTAGACACAAAACGAGTTTGTTTGCAGAACGTTTAAACGACATATTTTATTATTTTTAGAAGGTTTCCCAACCTTTCCTGGGTAAATATGCTTTTTTTCATGAATGTATAGACTTTCAAAACGACAACTGCATGTTTTAAAAGTTTTAAAGGTGTCTGTTCAGGACCAATTTTGGCCATTTTTAGACTGCCTTCTTTCCAATCGATTGAAAATGAATCGCAATAAGCTGTTTTTCCGACAATATGCATCTTCATTCTTCGACCTCAAGAAAACCCGTACGGACAAAAAATATTAGAACGCCAATAGTAATTAATGGAATGTCAATAGTAAATATTAGAATACTGATAGTAATTATTGAACAACAATAGTTATTAGCATTCGACACTACTGCATTGAGTACTGTAACACTAGTATTAAATAGTTCTTACTACACAATTATAAACTATTGACCAGTACTATAAACTTTTATGATGTAATAATAAGAATTACTGAAATAACCACTAGTGTAGACATTTAATAGTTCACACTACTCTCATACTAATCATTGAATAGTTCAAACCAATAGTGTGCAAAAATGTGAGAAATTAAACTAATAGTGCACATGCTGTACATACAGTATATACAACTGAACATTTCTTGCAGCATTCACTAGTGTATACTCTTCTGTATGTGTTAGTTCATTACTGTTGAATAGTATTGTTAAGCCATGGCGATACTTTTTAGAATTTTTTATATTATTTCTCACAATTTTTATGAAAAATTGAAGATTTTCTTAAATTTTTTAAGTGTATACAAATTGGAATATTTTTCAGAAAAAATCAGATCAAAATTGAAATTTCCAGAAATTTTCATATCTACAAATACTGCATTATTTACAGAATATTCATCCAATTATTTCTGACAATAACTGAGAAATTTGGTATGTTTTTTTTCAAAATTGACTTTTTCTGAAAATTATTTCTGTTATATGCCACGCGTATAGCTTAGATTTATACATTACAATTATATTTAACATATTAATTATTTTTTTCTATATGTTTTCCGTCTCTTTCACATCTTCGACCAGATATGTTACAATTATACGTCCATTAGTATTATAGATGCTCGTGGTTCTTCGAAGGAGCAGTTCCCGTACGATTGCAGAAGTCCAGGATGCTAAGTGGAGGTTCGTATTCAGATGGGTGACCACATGGGACCATCATAAAAATTAGTTCCCGAATTCAAGAAGGAAACATTTTCTTTAATATAATTTTGTCCTATATCCTCTAAAATATGATGTAAATAATACTTTTTTTTTGCAATAAAACTTTAGCGAAATTTCAGTGAAATTCAACGAAATTTTTTCCGGCACTATTACACTATTACACTATTAGCGAATTTACTATTGCACTAGTAGTGACACTAATTTTGTTCAGTAAAGGAACCGCAGCTGAAACGCGTCATTTATTATCTAAAGTGTATGGTGATAAAACTCCATCAGAAAGAACATGTAAAGTTTGGTTTGAATGCTTTCGAAACGGTGAGAAATAAAGAACGTCCCGGACCGCCGAAAAAATTTGAAGATGTCGAGCTACAAAAATTGCTCAATGAGGATCCAATTCTAACGCTTTTAGAGTTGTTGAAAGCGTTAAATGTTACTCCAACTTTGTTACTGGCCGTCTCAAAACGCTTGCAAGCTACGGGAAAAATTTATAAAGAAGGGATATGGCTACCACATGAGTTGTCAGAAAATGCCATTTTGAATCGATTGTCTATCGTGACTTCTTTGTCAGGCAAAAAAAAAGAATTTTTTGTGGTGTATCGTGACTAGCGATGAAAAATTAATTTATTTTGATTCTTGAATGCACAAAGATATTGTACACCAAGCTCACTTTACGATTGCTATATTATTACATATCAGGTATGTAAATATGAAACCGGAATTTACCAATAGATGGCCATAGCTGTCAATGTAGTTGCCGTCAGACCGCGTCATTGACGGCATTTCCTTGTTCTGACAAAGATTTTCGACTCACAACAATACAAGTTTCATACAACAGTATAGTTTGTAATAACGTTGAACATGTCGAATTTTGTGCCTGGAAACTACGATTTGCGGACAGCATTGATTTTCTGTTACCATTTGAAGAAAACTGCTGCAGAATCGCATCGAATGCTTGTCGAAGCTTACGGTGAGCATGCTCTTGGTAAATCACAGTGCTTTGAGTGGTTTAAAAAATTCAAAAGTGGCGATTTTGACGTGAGAAACGAAGAACGTGGAAAACTACCGAAAAAGTTTGAAGACAACGAATTGCAAGCATTGTTGGATGAGGATGACGCTCAAACTCAACAACAACTCGCGGATCAATTGAATGTGACACGAGAAGCCGTCTCCATACGTTTGAAATCCATGGGAAAGTTCCAGAAGATGGGAAAATAGGTTCCACATGAACTGAATGAAAGACAGCAGGAAGACCGAAAAACCACTTGCGAAATGCTGCTCGCCAGGTACAAAAGAAAGTCATTTCTCCATCGAATTGTGACTGGCAATGAAAAGCGGATATATTTTGAAAATTCTAAGCGTAAAAGATCATGGGTAACTCCAGGCGAACCATCGACATCGATTGCAAGGCCAAATCGCTATGGACGGAAGACAATGCTCTGTGTTTGGTGGGATCAGAAAGGTGTGATCTATTATGAGCTGCTAAAACCTGGCGAAACCGTTAATACTGAACGCTACCGACAACAAATGATCAATTTGAATCAAGCTTTGCGTGAAAAACGATCGGAATATCAAAAAAGGCAACACAAAGTGATTTTGCTTCATGATAATGCACCATCACACACAGCAAAACTGGTCAAGGAAACGATTGAGGAGTTTGATTGGGAAATACTTTCGCATGCGGCTTACTCACCAGACTTGGCACCGTCGGACTACTTATTTGCATCGATGGGATATGCACTTGCTCAGCAGCGCTTCACTTCTTACGAAGATGTACGAAAATGGCTAGATGACTGGTTTGGCTCAAAAGAGTAACAATTTTTTTGGCGTGGCATTCACAAATTGTCAGGCAGGTGGGAAAAATGTATAGCTAGCGATGGGCAATACTTCGAATAAAATATTTTTTATCATTTTCATGCAAGAAACGTGTATTTTCTATTAAAAAAATCCGGTTTCATATTTACATACCTGGTACACGGCCCCACCTAACGGCGATGTAAGCCTCGCCCGCCTCGACTGGCATGCAGGGCAGAAGGTTTTCTG
>NW_017298310.1:85384-89108 GCF_001594075.2 Trachymyrmex cornetzi
TATCGATATTTTTATTTACGATACATACCGATACACAATATCGATATTTTTTTATGTATCGCCCATCCCTACATCTTACCATACACGACATTCGTTATCTTACCAACAGTTACCGTATATTTTTATTTAATTAATAAAACCATTGTGTAATGCGAAAAATAAAAAAAATATGTTATTGTATTCGCTTTTAGTTATACAATATTGCAATTTTATTTAAAAAAATGTAAATATTTACTATAATTATGTCATTCCCTATATACAAATTTAGCAAAATTACAAGTAAATGCATCCGAAACACATTTCTTAATATATTTATTTTTGTAGTTGGATTGAATTCAAACTATAAGAGGTTGTGTATTCTCTTACGTAAAAAACTTTGAAAATTTCGGTGTTTATACTCAAATTTGGGTGTAAACCCTAAATTTTGGGAGTTTACTCTGAAATTTGTGTGTTTACACTTAAATTTTGAGTGTTTACACTCAAACATTGAGGATATACACTCAAAGATTGAACGTTCACAACGTTCATACTCAAGTTTGAGTTTACACACTAAACATCTAAAGGTTACCCTCAACACTTGGGCATAAAACGCAATAAATGAGCGTAAATCCTAAACCTTTGAGTGTCTTCAAAATTGAGTATATAAACTTAATAGTTATTTGAGTTTTAATTTCCATGATTAAGATAAATGCCAAAATATTAAATGTAGACGTCCACAAATATTTGCGTACTTAAAAATAATGGCGTTTACAATTTAATATTTGTTCTGAAATTTTAATTTGTTTTGAAACTTTTATTTGTTTCGAAATTTGTATTTGTTTTGAAATTTTAATATTTATTCCCTTACGGAAAAAACTCTGAAAATTTCAGTGTTTATACTCAAATTTGAGTATAAACCCTAAATTTTGGGAGTTTACTCTGAAATTTGTGTGTTTACACTTAAATTTTGAGTATTTACACTCAAACATTGAGTATATACAATGGACTCAACAGTTGAGTGCGAGTGCCATGCTTGCTGTTATTGGTGTATTCTTTTAGCTCATCCAATCAGAATTTTAGATTTAGAAGAATATACGAATAACAGCGAGAGTTCACTCAACTGTTGAGTCCATTGAATGCGCCCATTGAAACAACCAATTAGCGCTATTCGGAATAACGCAGAATAAAGCTGATTGATTGCTTTTGTGACATATTTTCTTTTCCGCACCGTGTGGTATACGTTTTATGAAATATTTACCGAATGTGACTTTTCGAAGCGTCCATCCACCTCATTAATTGAGTGCTACCTTGAGTGTATTTTTTCAGTGTTGTTTAAAATGTAAACACTCAAATTTTAAGAGTTTTTTCTGTAAGGGTTATTCTATTACTTAAAGCCTTTAATGAGTTAAGCATCTACTTTTCATCTAATATTATCTTTAAAAAATTAACAATTCGTTATCTTACCCTCTTCGTCATCTTACCCCCCTTTCCCCTATACAGCATAGAAATAAAAAAATAGACATAGGTCAGAAGTATCGTCTCAGCCAGCACATAAAATTCTTGCACTACTCTATAAATCTTCCTACGCGAATGATTTTAAATGAATATTCTAATTTTATTATAAGAATATGAATCTTCTCTGTAATTCAACTTCGAATATTCTTAATTGGATAATATTGTATACGTTTTATGAAATATTTACCGAATGTGACTTTTCGAATATTCGAGAGCCTTGTATACTGGAATATTCGAAAAATAATGATTACCACTGAATGACGTGATATCAAGATACGAACAAGTGCGAACGGCAAACGAGTACTGGATGGGCATTCACGGATCATAAGAGATTCGGATTGCTTAATTAAATAACAAAAGGTATTAAAAGTTTGATATAATTGTGTCAAAGTAATAATAATAAAGAAGCAATACATATAATTTGTGTATAAGTATGTTTATGAATAAATAAAATGATGAAGAATATATATTACACATACATACGTATATAGGTTATGTTGTAAAAACAAACATAATTTGCTTTTACAGGTATTTTTTCCGATAATAATAAAAAGGTAAAACGTAAGATGAACAGTTATTTCTATCGAACTGTAAGAAAGGAAGTAAATTCTGTTACAACGTTTAAATAATGATAATACTGATTCAGTTTCAAACAATGTTGAATGTGTCGAATATATTAATATTGATAATGCACATGTATCTAATTAATATTCCTTGCAATATTCAAAATGTGCATAAAATATTCTATGTATGCTATGAGAATAATCTTGAGGAATGTTATTAGAATATTTATGATAGTGTACTTTTGAAAACATAAGAATATTCTTAGAGAATATCCATCTTCATAAAAGAA
This sequence comes from Trachymyrmex cornetzi, assembly GCF_001594075.2. Taxonomy (NCBI): domain Eukaryota; kingdom Metazoa; phylum Arthropoda; class Insecta; order Hymenoptera; family Formicidae; genus Trachymyrmex; species Trachymyrmex cornetzi. The sequence goes on from NW_017298310.1 coordinate 87,732, forward strand.
GCTTCTACGAATATTCAAATCTTCCTAGTAGAGAAAATATTTAACGAATAAATCTGTGCTGGCTGGGGTAATTGTTAAAAAAATAAAAAAATCCAAAAAAATAAAAACATTATTAAAACATAAATATCAAAAAGTAATAAAAAACAAAGGTACAAAAAGATGGGAATAGACTCTCGCCTTCTCGTTGGTTATTCCTGGGTTCGGTAAAGAGCGGGATAAGATAGTTTGGATTCAACAGGTCGCCATATTGAATCCGCTATTTTAAATTCTATAATTTTTACACTGGATTTGCTTTCAGAAAACATGAAAACCTTGTATTATCTCTAAAATTCAGAATTAGCTCTAATACAACAAGATAAAATATGTACAAGGAATTAAGTACTCCTGCTTATCATTATAAGGGGTAGTTTGCACCCTTAAATCTGCACCGCACTGCCGCATAGAAATAAAAAAAATACGTGTCTATTATTTTTGTCTACTCTCTCGACAAATGTACCAAGTTTCATTAAATTCGGCGAGTTACAGAAAGATAATTTTACTTACTAGTGCCTAATAATATTTATACAATGTCAAAGTAACTATGCACTGATTATTTGTTGGTTTTAAAATATACACTGTTAAAAATGTCATGAAATTTAATGTACTTTTAAGTTACATAAATTAAATTCAATTTTATAACACTAAATTAAATTTAATGTATCTGCAACTGAAAAGTAGATTTGTGTACATGTACATGAAATTTAGTGTACTTTTCATAAAATTTTGCGAAGTTTAATACATTTTTTATTAAATTTTATATAGATTTGCATGAAATTTAATGTGAATAAACGTTAAATTTATGCTACACTGTTAGAAATTTTTTAATGACTTTTAATTAACATGTAAAGAAAGCTTGGTTCAAGACCGTCAATGAAAAATAATGATGCTGTATATGAATATTCATTTACTGATGTCTTAAATTTCAATAACATGTGTATTATTTCTAATGTATGAACTTTTATTGAATTTAATATACATGTTCATTACTTTTACTACTCGTGATTTATTAAATTTAATATACATGTTCATTACTTTTATTACTCGTGATTTTCTTCATTTAATGTACATGTAAATTACTTTTAATAATTTATGATAGTTTCCCGTATGATGCAACACCCGCGAAAATGGCGAGGCCCGCCCGGACACCGGACGCTTGCGTCTACAGCGTCGTCACGTCGCACAGTGGGCGGAAAGGCTCCTTTTGTGGACAAAATTCGACCGACGCTCTAATTCTTAACCGAATATAAAGTTTTTTTTTTAATTTGTTCGAAATTAAGTGAACTATAAGCCTGTTGTGCGTAAATTTTGATTACGGTCCGAATTAGGAATGGCCGATCC
>NW_017298310.1:89669-92817 GCF_001594075.2 Trachymyrmex cornetzi
GTGCGTCGCAAGGACGCACATCAAGACGACCGAACGGGACGTCTAAGACCGCGGGATGGTTGCACGTGTTTCAATGCTCAGTCAAAGTCGGCAACACTTTCAAAAATATACTGTAACTATAGCACCCGAGTCGAGACGCGTCCGCCAAGAACGAGTGGTTCATCAGAACCAAAAACATAGAGAATAGACTGCGCGATCCGTATCTAAGTAATGTATCAAATGTGGTCGACAATAATAAGAGAGAGTAACGGTGGGAGACGGCCAATCTCCCTCTCATTCTCTCTCCCATTACACCATTGAATGGAAAGAGATAGAAATGGTCCCTCTCTCTCATCCCTATCGACCATTTTGACCATTTCGCGCAGTCCATTCTTTATGTCTTTGATCAGAACTCTCCCGCAACACGATGTGAGCGCGCGGCAGCGCGTGTCAGAACAGTCTAGCATCAGTAAAAACAATTGATGGTCGCGCAATCGCAGCGAACTCACTCTTGACGGAAAGCGCCAAAATTTAATGAACACGTACATTAAAGTTTACTTAATTTACAGTGAATTGAAATATTATTTATCTCTCGTATATTAAAAGTACCTTCTGGATAAAATGTACCGGGAAATTGTCATTTAAATGAATCGCGGAAGAGGTAGCGGTAAAATGTTTTTTTTTTTAGGTTGGCAATTTCTCCCTGAGGGCCAAACAGTCAATAAAGACTATTATTTAAGTGTCTTGAGGCGTTTACGCGAAAATATCCGGCGAAAAAGGCTCGAATTGTGGCGAAACAATTCGTGGATTTTACACGACGACAATGCGACGGCGCACAGAGCCACGATTGTGGCCGATTACAAGGCCAAAAACTCGGTCAATTCTATCGACCATCCACCGTATTCGCCTGATTTGGCACCGTGCGACTTCTTTCTTTTCCCGAAACTGAAATTGCCACTCCGTGGTACTCGTTTTTCATCGATTGATGACATCAAACGGAATTCGCAGCGTGTCCTGAAGGCCATACCAGAATCGGCCTACCAGAAGTGCATGGAAGATTGGTTTCGCCGTTTTCACATGTGCATTGCAAACGATGGGGATTACTTTGAAGGCAACAAAATAAATTTTGATGAATAAATAAAATATTCTGTTTTTTTTAACGATTCCCGGTACTTTTTATACAGAAGGTATATTAAATTTCAATACACTTATATATTTTAATTTACTTAAATTTATTTTCATTAACATGAACATTAAATAGCATTTCAGTTACGAGTGATTTAAATATCATTTACCATTATATATTAAAAGTTCACGAAATTTTATGACATTTTTAACAGTGTACTTCATTTTCATTGACAACATTGGGTGCAATCAGTACTACAACCGCTCACTGCGCGCTCAGTGAGCTCTTATATCTAATTAGTGTATATTTTTAGATCTAATGGAATATGACAATCAAATGCAAGAGCTCACTAAGCGCTCAGTGAGCGGTTGTAATACTGAATGCACCCATTAAATATGTTTAACCCTTGAACACCACCGTGGGTTACGGTAACTCAGTCCGTTTGAAAAAACGCGTGGCGTTTATGAACGATCAGAAGTGTGGAGTGGGAACAAGGGGGTGAAAAGTTTCGCATCCCTACTACAAATCCCCCGCCTGGCAATCTCAGCGTGCACGAACCAGTCGAGAACGCTACGAACTTACTGTGTGGGTTATTACATTTTTTATTTCAAAATCAAATTGTAAGTAAATATACGAACAAGATTGCGAATTTAAATCGAAGAATTATGAAATACACAGACATTCCAAAAAATCAAGATCCGCGCGATAAGGTAACTCCGGTATATACGCCGCACCTATCAAAAACTTAATTTATTAAGTATTATTTACTATGTTTAAAATATACGAATTATATAGTGAAAACTTTGTACTGTCTACTATTATGAAAAAAATATTAGAAATCCGAAATATTTAGTTTTCATATTAAAAATAAACTTTTTGAAATCTTGCATTTTTGCTATATATAGATAATGGGTGGGATATATGGCAAAAATGCAAGGGTTTCAACAAACTAAACAAAGAATACGAAAGCAAAGCACTTGTATTTTGCTATACAACATGCTTTACTATTCCTCTACACGTATGTATCACAAAATAACCACTAGGTCTTTTACTTGCCTTACAGTAATCATTTTATGTAGATTATAATTTACAATGATGCTACTTGTTAAACACACAGTGATAAATTGATTCAACTCACAATAATTTCATTAATATTAACAGTAAGAAGCTGAAATTATAACTCAATATTTTATTTTCAGGTTATTTCCTCAGAGAGACAATACCTCTCTGGGGTGATACAGATATAAGCGGCTATGCCGCGCGCCAATAAAAATATACTTCTTGCGGGGGACAAGGGCCCCCCCCGAGGCATTTAAAACTAGAAGGCTGAGGGGCAAGCCCCCCAGCCTACGCCATTTTATCACATATAAATATCATCCCCCCAGCACGCAAGCTGGGGGGATTCGTTATCACAGTGTTTTGCTCCTCCGGGATATCACAGTGGTGTCGTCAAAAAATAAAAGTCCCAGAGGAGCGCGCGCAGCAAATACATAATACAATTAAAATTAATAGGTGTATATCGCGCACATTCATACTTGTGTAAAATACAAAAAATCGCAACGCGGCACACATACTCGAACAGTCAGGGCCCCACAAACAGGTAGTATAAATATTAAAATATAAAAGATATAAAAGCTAAAAGATTAAAAGAAAGAGAGTACAATAGTACTTAAAAGAAGAAAGAAGAAGAAAAATAGAAGGAAGAAGATAGAAAAAGAATAGGGTAGAAAGAAGTAGAGATTAAAATAGCATAGCTAATAGACAGTAAAAAGTACAAAAGTACATAGAATAAATAATAAATAATTAAAACCAATAGAGAGGCGTCCCGTCCAATAGTCAAAAAACATGTATTAAAATTAGAAATGTAGATACGACATAATAGGAGAATAGCGCCAATATCACAGATAATAATAATTGGACATTGGGATACTCTCTCTATTAGGTTGGAAAGGGGAGGCCAAGACAAAACACAAAATAAATTACGCGACACTCGCAACGTTCGATACGCGACGCGCCGCATCCTGCTCTGCTCTCTCCTCAGCG
>NW_017298310.1:98421-99113 GCF_001594075.2 Trachymyrmex cornetzi
GACGTTACAGGCGCTCCGAATCGCGTTAGTTACGCCCAAGAGAAAGGGAGAGTGAAAGAAGAAGATAAAGAAAAACAAAGATTAAAAAAAATAGATTTCGAACGTTTTATTCCGTTTTGATTTCTGCTAAAGAGATATATACAAGATATTGAATATAATGACTGAGATTTTACTGGTTCGCACCCGATAGTTAGAAATTTAATGTTTATACGAATGGAGAAAAGTGCGTCTAACGGAAGTGCCACATGCAACTCACTTTTCGTCGAGATATTGTTCGGCTATCCTTGAGTATGCCTGTTTGCCCGATGGCCTCAGGATTGTCGCAGATGCACCTTGCTTGTATGGATGCCCCTCAGAACAACTCCAACAAGCACTCACAGTTTCGGCACTCCGATAGCGCAACTTCGAAACCTCAATGTCACTGATCGCAACTCTAATAATCGAAACCTTGACTAATGGTCGAAACTATATTGGTCGGTACTAAGCTGAGCGAAACTAAGCAAAGACTAAACTAATAGGTACGAAGTTGGAACTAAGCCAAAACTAAGTCGAAACTAAGCCGAAAACTAAGCAGAGACTAAACGATTTTTCGTCTTTGATGTGCGCTTTTATATTGTTAGAAGTGGTGGTGCTGAGCGGGAAAGGGGGTTGACCTGTCAACAGTTACCGGAACCGTTTGAATTGTTCTAGAA
>NW_017298310.1:99827-100324 GCF_001594075.2 Trachymyrmex cornetzi
CGGCAACGCGTCTAGCGTCGTTAAGAGTGACGTTCGCCTGCGCGCAATTTCGGCGGACGTTACAGTCCCCCTCTGTGATTGGTGTTTTGGACGCCGCGCCTTCCTGCCGCCGCTCCTCCAATCCCCGCTCAGGCTCCGGTGTCGATGGCCCTGGTTGGATGAGCGGGGATGTATTGAAGCCGCCTATTGGTGGTGTTGTGACCGCCACGCACGGTGACGTTCTTTCCTCCCCGATGGTCGGGAGGATGTTCCTTTGGGGGAGGCAAGTTGGAGGTGTTAATTGCCTCCCCACGCCACCTGTGAAGCCCGTGGATGTGATTGGGCTCCCACAGGTGGTCGTCGTTACCGTGCACGTGGTGAGTGTTGTCGGTAGCGACATCGCCGGCGAGAGAGATATTAGACTCTCGTCTGGGCTCCCCGATGGACTGTGTCTGATGGTCGGAGGCAGACTGGGGAGCATCGCAGGGGGCATCTTCTCCCATTGGTCCATGATGTTG
>NW_017298310.1:102007-116471 GCF_001594075.2 Trachymyrmex cornetzi
CCGGACCAGCGTGTATCACAGAACCGACAGATATATATACATGCCTAATTAAAGCTAATATCACAACTCAATACTAATACAACATAAAGGCATGTAACAGAGTAGTTGTGAGAAAATTACCCCTACTCCTTCTATTTTTTCTGACTTCCGCGTCGTAAATCCCAGCGCGGCGTATATACCGGAGTTACCCTATAAGGCGTCGTCTACAATACACGGAGTAAGAAGTAAGAGTAAGAAATTGACCAATCACAGTCGATTATTCTTCTCACATTCAACTGTGATTGGTCAATTTCTTACTCTTACTTCTTACTCCGTGTATTGTAGACGACGCCTAAAAGATTGGCACTTGACGCGGCTTGCTCAATATTTCAGTTTCTATCAAAAAGAATTCTTCTATCATCGTATCATTATTTAATTTGCACAAATAATAATTTGACTTTATACAAAAATTGTGAGGATCTTTGTTTCAAAGACACAGATATGTTGGTCATAAATAATTATATAATCTAAAAAGAAAATTCAACCTGTAACAATAGTGTTTGAATAATTTAAAAAAAATTTTTTTCTTGTGTGTTACAAAATAGAATCTGGGTTAATAATCATTTAAAAATAATTTTTTTCATTATGAAATAGAATCTGGAAATTCTGTGTTGGCTAGACTACGGTCTAATATATATTTCAACAATTATCTATCAAAACGACTGTATTATGTGATAATTCAATATTAAATTGCATTGAACAAGATCGTAACATCGAAGTAAAGATACACGTAGAAGACAACCATAGTTAATTTAATTGTAACATCGATGCGCTATTGTACTGATGATGGTCAAATCTTGACCGAAACGTTTACAAATTTTATGTTTTAACGTATTAATTCGAAATGCATTATTTTATCTCTTAAAACATCTTGAGTTGTGGCTATATGCTCCTCAATGGTATGTTTATATTATTAAGTCAGCTTAAAAAAGTTTAAAAAAGATTTGTTAATTTTAACAAAGTAATTTATTTTAATATGAGTATTTCCGTCTTGCGATTAGATGATTTATTTGAGACGTTTATTAAAACACATAAAAATCTGTGTGTAATAAATATTAAACAGTGTGTCATGTTTGATGCACCTCCGGCAAATGCATTTATCCGTTCCGCTCATTTTCAACATGAACGGATTTTGAATAAAGCTCCATTCGTTACACTTCTCTAAAATCTCTTGGAAATAGTCTTTCATTGGGCTGTTTTATCATAGAAAAGAGAGAAGGTCGGAAAAAAGGCGCGACAATAGCATAATGTCGCAACGCGAAATACATCTCGAAGAAGTAGCACAAATGAGAATGTCGTGAGCCCATTTTCTTCATCTTTCTGCGAAGTGACATCCCCTTGTGGACGGAATAAAGGAAAACATAACGGTAGGTACCTTTTTCTACCATGTCGACGGTTACGATAACACGCCGGCCTTTTCCCTGGATAAGAATTCTGGTAAGGACGAGAGAGCACCGGAAGTACAGAGGCTCGAGGAGGTCGCGAGTGAAATGCTTGCGAAAATAACATTCTGAAACGTGTCTAGGACGCGAGACTATTTTCCGTTCCACGGGAATAGTATCTTGCGAGACAATGCATGCACTGAGCACTGCTACTGTTTAATTAAAGTTATACCTATTCGCTAAGTACACAGTTAAAAACGTGAGAAATAAAACGTAAAAAATTGTTGTTTTAACAGTTCTTTAAACAATCCATCAGCAAATTTCACAATTATTACTCGCTTACTATTCGAGCTCAATTTTTCTATATTGTTCCCTTGCTTCAAAAGTGACATATGTAATTTAAAAAAATATGATTTTCGAATTATTATCCTCTCAGAAAGGATTTTTGATAATAAGAAAAACAAATTTTTGTACTTAATCTTACCGCAACTTTATGTAGTATAAAAATAAAACATTAATTTTTAAAATTAGATCGATAATTTCTATTCTCTTCCCTTGAATTAAATAATAGCGAATTCAGTTGAACGCACTAGTGCGTACTATATAATATATATTGAAGCTGTTGTGCTATTAATCTGTGTAAAAGTGAAATGTAAATATTTCAAATTATAAAATACAAATTTTATTTAACAGCACAATAAAATTTATTAAGGATTTCATGGTTTAATTCGTTTTTATATTTAATAGTAAACATACATTTTTACGTTAATTTATGTACGATGGCTTTAATGTGCACCGAGTGCAGACTGAGTGCATCCAATCGAATTCGCTATAAGATTGAACTTTTTTTTCTTTTAAAAGTAATACATATTAATTTAAATTTATGTATTCTTACTTTAGAACAAATCTTTACCCGATATTATGATGCGCAATGATTGGCATCATATAGTATTTGAAGCGAAATCGATGAGCTGGATATATTTTAATCTATAAATTTAAGAATTTTTAATTTAAGAGTAAATATTCCTTTTCCAATAAATATATAACGATCCCAATATCGATTCTATTTTATGAGAAATCAAAGAATAATAGCATAGAATTCAGAAATCTTTTTTAAGGGTATAAGAATGATAGATATAAATATTACTCTATTAATCATCTAAAAATTAAACTAAATTAACTTCCTAAAAAATCATCAAAATATTGCAATTTAAAATTTTTTAAAGTAAAGGTTATGCTCGCGGGTTTCCTCCCCCCGTGTCCAAATCCATTCTTGTGAAATGCCAACATTTCGTGAACCTTGTAGTCCACTTCATCACTGCGAGGAGCAGCCTGATACTGAGCTGTTCCTCCAGGCTGTTCATTTTATATTACGCTGCTTGTGAAGTGGTGGAGTGGGTGGGGGGGGGGGGGGGGGATTTAGATTGTTAGGGTATTTTTGTATCTCTATGGCTTCTTTGTACTTTCTTGGAAAGTATGATGTAATGTTGGTTATTGTGGTTGTTTTGTCAAACAGTATTTGATGTCCTGTTTCGATATTGTGCTCTGATGATGCCGACTGCGTGGCGTGTTTTAGCCTGACATCACGTTGGTGTTCTATGATTCGTACGTTGACCATTCTCCGGGTTTCTCCAATGTATATTTGCCCGCAGAAACAAGGTATTTTGTATACTTCTCCGGAGCTGAGTGGAGGTCTTTGATCTTTAGGATTTCTTAAAATTTGTTCTATCTTTTTGGTTGGTTTGAAGATGAAGTTCGGATATTGTGTTTGTTTAATATCCTGCCAATCCGATTTGTTGTTCCTTTGACATAGATTTTTTAAAGGTTATGCAATGAAAATGATTTCATCATGTTAAACACATATTCTTTTTGTCGATATTATTTGATTAATTAATAATTTCCTATCAAGTTAAAAAAATTTTTTTTCAAAAAAATTAATTTTCTTAAGTTGTATTACTCTTGAAGTAAGGAAGTGATACTATTTATATATATTAATATAATAAATACAAAATTATCTATTTCTGAAGTTCTAAACACATTACGAGTCAAGAGCAATAACGACAGAAATAACGTTAGCGATAGAAACAGAGGAATCCAACATTCGGGAATGAATAATATGTCAATGTACACAGGAACACGGAATAAGGCAGTAACGATAAATTTCTGACAAGTTGAAATTCTGTATCTTCGCTTACTAATCAGTGTTAAGATTTTTTATTTTATTTATATATACTGTAATCTTGAAGAAGAGAGAAGAATATACTATAGTCTGTATATGAGATCAGATTTTGACTGGCCTTTTTATTTCTTTCACAGCATTGTGCAACGAGAGACGACAATTATATATCGCAGTTCTTGTCGCTGTTGTCTTGCATTGTGTCTAGGGCTTTAATTTGTATATATCTTTTGGTTTATTTCTGTTACATACTTCCTTCTTTTTCTTTGTATTTAATATTTCCTTTTAAAACAATGTACGAGTGTTATATCATGCAGTATCATAAACAAAAACTTTTATCTCATCTATATTATCAGGTATCAAAATATTCGAAATCAAGTTCGACACCGCTTTGTGTTGTTTTTCCCAATTTTTTTGTTAACACAACAATTTTGTTTGAAAGGCTTATACGACGAACGCAAGATAACGGTAGCGAAATTTAAATTTTATTAATGTTTAATACATAGTGATAATAAACGTTTCGGTCATTAATTAGACCTTCTTCAGTATTAATAATTTTTGAAACTAGAACTTAAAATTCGCAATTCTATCAATTCACCTAGCATGTTAAATTTTTGATTTAAACCGTTGAGCTTATATTATTAAATAAATTACAATATCTTTCTAATCAACGCAACAATTTATACAAAATTAATTCAAAAATATTGTAGTCATACGATAATCAATTTCATGCTTTATAGAACCAATGTATTTGTCTCTTAAGTCACATCATCACAAATATTTATCTTGCACAGAGTTGCCAAATTCTAATAAATTAAATAAAATAATAGGTCATAAACTTACACATTATAAATTGAACAACAACTAACAATGTAATATTGTACCTGTGCAATCATGTCAATCGTTTTTTGTTAACCTGGTTTCTCATGGCACGTTTCACTTTAAGTCTCCCCAGTCAACGAAAACGCCTATCGGATTCGTGAACAAACGCCCCGTGAAATTTTATTTTGTGTCGTACCGCAAACATCGGTCGAATCATTTCTGTGTATGCCAATCGTTGTTGGCAGTTGTAGTCATGTGATGTGACATCGACCGGAAAGAGAAAGGGGCGGCAGCTCGATTCCGAACCGTGTCTGCGAGCTGCGAGGCGGCCTCGGATGTGGCGCGCATAGAGAGAAAGAGAAACACAGCGGCGGTAGCTGGCACGTTTCTCGATTATCCGTATTTACGGAAATTCCGTGCACGTTACGCCCGGTAACTTTCGTAACGGATTACTCGACGAAAGTTTCACACCGCGCGCGCGCGCGCGTAGGGCGGAAACTTACCCCGATAAACTACACCGCGCGAATCGTCAATGCAGTCAAATGGAGCCCGAGGCGCGCGCGAGACTCTTCAAACAGCAAGCAAGCCGCGCTTGTGAATCCCACGATCACGCTCAAACGTCTAAACCTGTCACTTCGAGTTTCCCGCCTCTCGAGAAGAGGGCCGATTTAATTGAGCACGCCGCGCCGTATACGCGCGAAAAGGTGGGGACCCTTAAGTACCACGTGAAAGTATGTCACGTTTGCAACAAAGCGCAGGTTACAAGTGACTTAATTAATATCCTGTCAAAAATAAATGTGTTGCGCTGCAACCTTTATTCTTAACATTAGAAATTTATACCAACGTTTTTTATTCACTAAAAGACCAAATGAATAAATTACTATGAAAATTAAAAAGTGATAAAAAATGAAATATTTTTCAGTATAAAGAACATAATTATTAAAAAGTTATAGAATTTCAGATCTTATCTTTTAACCTATCTCTACACGAGAAATATAATATAATATTAATTAATATTATAAATATAATATTAATATAATATAATAAATATAATATTAATCTAAAAAATTGGAACGGTTAATAATGACCTCCCGGTACTTCTAGTATTAAGGCTAGTAGTTCACTCATCATCATTATCTCCGATTGTGACGTTGAAAGAGAGAAAACACAGTAAAAACTTTTGTAAATTATATTTGAGTAGAAACTTTTCAATAAAATAAACATTTACAATCGGTAAAATAGATTTATAAAGTAATTATCAATCTTGGTATCAATCTGGCTCCAGCGAATAAATCCAAGGGTCCAACGAGTAAATGTGAATCAGCCAATGCAATCCAACACAGATTAAACGTGTGTTAAATTCAGATATTTAATTCTTGGAAAAGATTACAGATGTAATCTTCTTTTCGAATGAGTCTTTCTCAGTGTAATGCGACTGATAGATAACAAATTCCGTACAATGAATATAAAAGATGTGATACAGTGAAATTGGAGTATCGTTAACATATATTCATAATATGATTACAACGGTGTCTGTCGTATCTGACAAAATATTCAACTCATACATTTCAAATTATCTGTAATTTAATAAAGGTTTCGAATAAGTAATTAAATTATAAGTCAAATCAATTAAAAAGAACTTACGTAATAATGTTAACAATGATCTGTTAATTAAGATATATTAGCATTAAGACGTTCAGAGAGTATATGAGAGGTCAAAAACGATTATCGTTGGTTATAGGTAATATGGCGGGAATAATATAATAAATAAATAAATAAATACAAAATACATATATACATTCTAATAAACTAAAGAAATAAAACATGAAAATATCAAACTTTTTTAAACAGATCATGGTATAATGAATCTAAAAATTCTGTATCCTCCTGCACATTTAGCAGCAATCTTTTTCAAGAATTAAATATACGAATTTACACACATCTAACCTGTGTTGGTTCGCATTGGCTGATTCATATTTATCCTTAGATTTATAAAACATATATCAAAAACTATCTTCGTATTTTGGAGAGAAATTAAATTATATTTATATTTTAATACACAAATTATTAATTTCATAGTCATAGTTGTGACCATAATTTATTTCGTTTTTATGCATAATTTACTTCTAAATATAATTAAAAAAACAAAAGGGGAATTTTCAGTGTATTTTACAAGTCGATTCGTATAAGTGTTGCTTTATGGAAACATATTTTCATACTAATATATTTTACAAGAATTTTTATTGTATACTTTCTCATGTCACAATTTGGAATAATAGTGAGTGGACACAGAAAAATCTTAACATTTATCAGATTAATATCATAAAAAGCAATTTCAAGCAAATTCAGACAAGAAATAACTGATCACTTAAAATAGTTAACAATAAGTCATGATTATTCGCAGGATAAAAATCTTAAAAGAGATATGAGACATAATTTTTAAAAATCATTTCAAATATATTCTTTCCGAATATACTTTTAATTTAAATAAATTAATAGTAATATGTATATTTAAATGCACATCTGATAGTAACGTTTTGATTAGTTGAAATTATTCGTCAAAACTTCGCAATTTCCGATTTGTTCCTCATTGATACATTATTTACTTAAAATTTAATACGACAGTGCAGTATGTAATAATTATACAATGCATCTTTTAAACGTATGTACATATTGATTTGATGCTACAATAATATTTGCGATATGCATTATCGTTTTTGTGTCCTGGAAATATAAAAACAGACATTTAAGACAGAATTGGATTGGATAAAGAGGAAACATATTTATAGCATCATGTAATTTCATAGAATGAGACTGTAATATCGATCAGAATCTAATGTTTCGTCCTTTTGCGTTTCCGATATTACGTACCAAGTGGTACCTCCAAATACGGATACGATCATACTCGAATGAGATGGTCTCAAATAATTCATTCTACATCAAATCAGACGATATTTTTGTAATTAATTATTTATTTCGGAACATTGTACTCTGAAAATTTTTTATTAAAAACACTCGTCTTATCATTACTCTCGAGACATAAATAATTTTCCATTTACGAAAAGATTTTATTCTTCATCAAGCACAAATTTTAAGTAAAAATCTATTATATCTTATCAAATCCGATTAAAACAATGTTGATGTATAAATAACTTCGAATTGCGACAATGAATATATTATATTATACATATTTCAACGCTCGCAGTCCTAAACTCTAATAAAAAGAATTAAGAATATTCTCTTTTTTTCTCTTTAAATTGCATAATAAAACAATTGTGATAATCCGAGTAACAGATCTTTTAGACAACTGGTCGCATACAAGTTGGCAGTTCTTGGAATACGCTCGGAGATTTCCACTGTTTTAATTCCACAGAACCTAAATTTCGCTCGATCCTATTCCTGTGATTCTATTCAGTTACCGCAGTGCAAACACATCCAACCCCATTTTGAATCGCGTCGTAATTTCGGCGAATGTAATATCTGATTCTGTTCAAAATTTTTCTTTTTTTTATTTTTCGCTGCTAAATAACCATTCAATCTTGACCTGTATACTCATAAGAAAATTATATTATTATACACATATTTATTTATTAATACTACATTATTAATACTATTTATTATCTAAATTAAACAACAGATTACATTTTATATAATACAATTTCGTTTTCCGATATATTTACATTAACTAAAAATAATTATAGTCAAATAAATTGTATTTTTCTATCTCATTATTTTAAATATTCTCTTTTTGTCACTTATCAGAAAATTCATATTAGAAATAACTCTTTTAAAATAGAAAGATTTAGATTAAAATTTTGATGATCAATTAGGATGCTTAGCATGAAAACATATTTTTATTTTATTATTTTTATAACGAATTTTACAGGCACTATTTCTCGTGCGCGATATTGAATCGCAGTTTCGTTAGCGATATCGCTCGCTCGGTAGATTTAGGGATTACCGCGGTATATAGATGTTGCAACGTGACGATGTGTAACTCTGGCACTAACCGCGTCGTAATCACGATTTCGTCAAATTTGCCCTGATTTCGCATGGCTCTCTTCGTCAGGTGCAAGCATCAGATAGCCTTTCGTTACGCAATCGTTACATAACGCACACAGTGCACTGACATGCGTTCATCGGCCGTAAATGCGATTACCAGCACGGAATGTAACTTCTCTTTGTTGATACCGACTAAAAGTGCATCAAATTTCGTCACAGTTAGCGACCTTTTCGCTTTCATACCACTTCCGCACTCTCACGCATGAATAAAGCTGGGGGTATTATCTCCCTGGTAGTATCTTCCTGGGATTAGATTTGTGTTCTTCGAAACTAAATTCAATCGAAAATCATTATAAAAATGCAAAGATATTATATTCTTTTTTTTATTTCTCAAAATATAATATTTTTATAAATTCATGGTAAAAATAAAATGTTCTATGCAATATTTTATTAACAATACGTAGCAAAATTATAGTAATCGATAAAGAATTTAATTGTTAAATAATTCTCTTTATAAAATACATTATTACTTTCCTGAAAAGTAAATGCTGTTTATGAAAATAAAAATTTTAATGTTCTATTTAAAGTGAGATTGAGGAATTATTTTTTACATAATAACTCCTAATTCTTCGTTCCATAAAATTGAAGACTCATTATTATTACTACTCAAATTAATTGTAACGTCAGAAGTGAGAAAAGTCATACACATGCACATAAAAAGTCTTGTAAATTATATTTGAATAGAAATATTTATTAATAAAATAACACTTATCAATCGATAAAATAAACTTAACAAATATATTAAAAAATGTATATATACAATTTTTTTTGTCTCGGGAAGGAATTAAATCATATTTATTTCTATATTATTTCATATTAATTTAACAGTTTGTTACAATTGTGAACATAGTTTGGTTTTGGTCAGAGAATGGAAAGTTACTTCTTAAATGTAACTATATATAGTTACCATTACAAGTTACTGATACTTAAAAAATAAAAATAACTCGTTACCGTTACTTTTTAAGTACTTGTTACTTTTCCGTTACTTTTTTAATGTTGAAATAATGTCAGTTTAAAAAATTTTACAATATCTTTTGTTTAAATATTAAGAAAGGCAAAAAACAATAATGACACTAAACAGATATGTGAATGTAAGAAGCAAAATGCTTTTTCAGTTTAAGCTAATGTTTTGTATATAGTAATATTTCAGAGTGAATTTATATATATACGTATCTATATAGTTTTATAAATCATGCGCCGATTAAATTTTTGCGGTCTTAAAACACAATTCGGTTAAAAAATGATATTTTTCATAATAAATTTTGTAATACATTGCATCACTTCCGTCAAACTTAAAAGTTGGTATTCATAAAATTTGTTCTTATGTTAATACAGCTTTGTGAGTAATTATTACTTGGTAAAAAATTTTTCATACATAAATATACATATATAAATATATATATGTTTAAATATATGTACGTAAACATGTATGAATATTCATAAATATATATATAATTATATATGAAATGTGTCCATACATTCTTCTTTTTTTGTAAAACCACTTTTTAAGTTCAATAAAAATAATAATAATAATGAAAGAACATAAAAAATAATTAAAAACATAATTTCCACATTGTTTGTTTCAGAAAAAATCAAGTTTGGTGAAATGTAAAAAAACATATTTATATCATATACAATTATGTATAATTTTACATACATATAATTATATATAAGCAATTCTATTACGTTTCTCCAAACTTTATTTTTTTAAAACACATAATGCAAAAATTGTTTTGATTATTTTTGATATTCCTCATTATTATTATTTTTATTGCACTAAAAAGTAATTTTACAAAAAAGGGGATGTATGGGCACATTTCATATATCATTACATGTATATGCTTATGAATGATACATGTTAATGTATTTTCATACATACTGATATACATTCAGACATAAAAAAATTTTTTACTAGGTATGGCATTCTTAAGACGTCATAAATCATAGAACTTATTAGCATCTTAAGACATTACTTAAAATGGTCTTGAAGTAAGAACGAATTGAATACAGACCAAAGATTGAAGAGCAAATATATAAAAAATTATGTCACAAAACAGAGGTTCGAAATATAAAGAGTAACTATAAAATTCATTATGATTAAAAAAAATGTTAATTACGTTACCGTTACGTTACCATACACATACATACACACACAAAAGTTACGTTACTAGATCGTTACAAAAAAAATAACTTGTAACGGCGTTACAACCTAATATATTACTTCCATTTTTTGTTTTAATTATATATAATTCATTATCAGTTATATTCAGATATGTTCATTTTTAGTACTACCCAAAATTTGTAACTATAGGCGTAGACTTAATGTCTATCGACGTTTATGCTTAAGATCATGGCTAGAAAAACTTAAGTATTGGATTTATTACTACTTAACATATGGTCTCTACTGTGATTGGTCAATTCGTTTGTTGTTTATGTTTTACTGCCTATATTTTTCTGTGTGCTATGTCGTTTACTATACCTTTTTTTTATATCCATTAAGAAAAAGAAAGATAATAAACATAAATACTGTTATATGTCAAATCATGCAATGTCCAAAATTACAAATTTTGAACAGCATTAAGTATGGTTATTTATTAGCAAAAGGAAAGTTTTTGTTGTACGCGATCCGTCAAAGTGTGGTTTTATTAAAATATAGTTTTAAAATATATTTTGTCTTCTCTAAAAATATATTTTGTAAGAATTTTTTATGTAGTTTCTGACGTCACAATCTGAGATAGCAGTGGTGTGTGAACAGGATTCTTAAATAATAAAACATTTCATTGCAAACTAACAAACATACGGTGTGCTAAATATCTTATTTCATCTAAACCAGAGATAGTTTCACGTTTCTACGCAAAGACCAACACTTGCGTTTATCTCTATCATATCTCGTATGCCACTGTATCTATAATCAAAAGACAAGCCTACATAGTTTAATCTATGCACGCGCTGTAATTTACAATCCGAATTTATAATGTATTACATGGGTACGCTAATTAGTCTAGTGGGTGTAGCTGATCCGAGCGTCGAATTTGACCTAGTTCCGTACATAGATTGTCATTATCCACTGACGGCGTATGATCTTTCAGTATGTATCCGTTACGTGCACACATGTATTATACGTATGCATGGTTCTCCGCTAACGGAAACTGTACGTGGACGACGGAAATGTACTCCCGCAATTATCATTCGTGATATGCACTTTTAGTAACAGAATTAGCGTATACAGAGCAAGAGAACTCAATCTTGCAGTTCTTTTAAAAGTTTATAAATTATTCATTGTGTGTGTGTGTGTATTAATATTCTTTCGGGAAACATTCTTAATTTTAAATAAGGGAAAAAATCCTATTTTTGATCACAGGTTAGTGCTTGATGATTGTTCATTTGCAAAGAAAACATATTTTTCAGTTCTATAAACTGCGCAGCGATTTGGAATTGAAACGCAATTATAAATTGATTACTATTCTTATTCTAACGCAATTATAAATTGATTACTATTCTTTTGGTGATTAGATTAGTATAAATGTGATTAAATTTAGATTAAATTCGGTAAACTTTAGATTTAGATAGACTTTGGATTGAACTTGACATTTACCTACGCTTTTTTATATCTTAGTTTTTAAACAACATAATGTTATTGTATAAAATATTGGATAAAAGATAGCGTCCTGCTCTTTGACCACCATTGAATTATTTATTTATTATCTGTCTTCGTGTCTAAGTTCAAGCATGTCTAAAGTTTCCTGAGCACGAACCTGACGGTAGAGCAAGATAGAGCTAATTGTAACAACCATCACAAATCTCGCATCTCTGTAACATGCTGTTATCGACTTCACACACAACGCTGACCTACAATAGTCTACAATAGTAGACAGACAGTTATAAATTATATTACAGACAAGCAAAGTTGTCAGAGGTGTAGCTGGGGCACATGATGATATATATATTCGCTTGATTAATAATATGTCCGAGAACAAATGTTGTTTTTCGAAAATTATTCAGTCAATTTTCGAAAGAATCTTGCATTAAATGTTGGATTGTATCAAATTTTATTTAGTATAATTTAATTCATGATTCCAATTATTGTATAATTTCAACAACAAATGTTCTCTATTTCGGATACGCTGACTTCGAAATAATTTCACATTTCGTAGCAAAATCATTATTGTTATATTAATATTAAACATCTACAAATTATATATACGCATAAATAGTTTTGATTTAGTTAATTTATTACTGCAAATGGTGTTCAATTAAGTTTTAATGGATACATAAACAAGCATTATTTGTAGCGATTGAATGTCGCAATAACGTATTATGGAACAAACTTGTCATAGTTTATCAGCATCTCTTTATATTGTATCAATGTCGACAAATAGATTAAAAATATATCACATTTTTAATTAACAATAAAGCATCGTGGAGTTTTTCGTCCATGAACTGTCTATTCTGGCAAGCGATAACATTTGTTTTTCAACAAACATATTTAACATCACTTGACGTTCGTGTTTACGTTTTTAAGAAGCAGTTATGTTTGAGTAACGTTGTTGTAGGAAGAGTGGTGTCGGTTGAAACAGAGGGTAAATTGTAACATTGACCGCAATAGCTGTATCTATTGACGAAAGGCTGAACTGCATGCACGGTTGCATACCGTTAACAGACATAAGTCATTAACGAAAAATTGAATGGCCATTTGCAAGTGCAAACGTAGCAGCACCTATTTTTGTTAAATAAAGGTTAGATTGTAAACTTTGTTACCCGCCATTATTTTAGTGCAACTCGTTCCACAACAATTTGTAATACGACGATACTGTGTGATATGAATATATGAATATTAAGCTTTGCAGTAAGGTATATATCAATTCAATTTATTGTTTACAAGTTTACATGTAAGTTTAATGGGTATAAAATCGAAACAAGCAGCGGTGGTTGCAAAAGTAACAATCGCAGTAGTGTCGATTGTAACATGAGTAATTATTTAGAAGACGTTCCTCATCATCAATTTCAATGAAATTATGCTCACATTCGAAGCGTTTTTGCATGAAACGAAAGAATCTGAAAAGTAAAATGTTGTGCTCAGTCCCACGAAGTGAGATATTAATCATTAAAGTTAACTGTTGTTAGGTTATGAAATCTGTCACATCGATGGTATAAAGGGTTACACAAATTTTCTATTTTATAAACATAAATTCATTGCTTTAAAAACAAATTCTCTGCTGTAAAAACAAAAATTATATAGAAAATAATTTGTTTATTAGCATAGTGTTGATTTTCATATGGATATATTCACAATGTTTTTGTGTTATAATCAACACCCTGGGGTGATACAATTGACACCACCGCGGTGTCAATTATAACAAGTTGCAGCGATGCCATTAATGATAAATATCATTTATAATTTGTTACTTTTTTAAATATCTATTAAGTTGAAATTAATGCCAAAGGATATATTTGTTTTCATAAAAAATTTCAATTTTTTCTTATTTATAATAAATTGATTAGCTGCAAAAAAATATTTTTTTTTGTTACAACCGACACCACTCTCCCTAAAACACGTCACTACAAAGAAAAATTGTTCGCTGTCGTGGTTGAAGCTTTTGTGATTGAAGATAAAACATCGTTATTTCCATAATCATTTCAACAGTGAAATCTTTATATTATTTAAGCCATAACGAATTTCACAAAAAAAATTATATTAAGTATTCATTAGAGTTTTAGGATGGTAATACAAAAACTATTTCTGATAATCCTTAATTATTTTCTTGTATAATATTTGAGAAATTTAATTAATACTAGAAATTTAACTGCCTATTACGGTCGGAGCTGGATCTTCGTTGCTTTTTAATAATTCAATCTTGAATTAATAATATATACTATATACGTGTACTTGCATATATACCATATTGTAGTCTTTTTCTAACTGCGAGCCGAATTGTTTTTCCGGACTAAATAAACGCAATTAAAACTACTCTAGTAATCGCGA
>NW_017298310.1:116548-116957 GCF_001594075.2 Trachymyrmex cornetzi
TTAATAAATTTATTGCGAAAAATATTACCTCGGCCGGGACTTGAATCCGGATCTCTTGTAAACCGTACGAGCGTCCTGAGCCATTAGACTACTGAGGAACTTTTATATTGGGTATGGGAATAAGTTTCCGCCCATTGTAGAAAGATGCCGTTAGTAGCATTGCTTGTGTGTTTGATAGAACGGCAGCATATGTGTTTGAAAGGTTTGTGTTCAAACTTTTGAGTCCAATAGTTGGCATTCGTTCGAAGCGTAAAAAAGAGTAACTTCTTTTGCGTTGAAGATGTCGGAATTTATTCCAAAAAAGCAACGTTTGCGGGAAGTTTACTCCATTATTTTATTTTAAAGAAAAGTGCTGCAGAATCGCATCGTTTGCTCGTAGATGTTTACGGTGAGCATGCTCCATCGAAAA
>NW_017298310.1:117332-127258 GCF_001594075.2 Trachymyrmex cornetzi
TATATTATGAGCTGCTCAAACCGTCCGAAACCATCACTGGCGATCGTTATCGACTACAACTGATACGTTTAAACCAAGCTTTGAAAGAAAAACGACCGGAATGGGATAATAGGCACAACAAGCTGATTCTGTTACATGACGACGCTAGGCCACACGTTGCAAATCGGGTCAAGAAATACTTGGAAAGAGTAAAGTGGGAAATTCTGCCCCACCCGCCGTATTCACCGGACATTGCTCCTTCAGATTTCCATTTGTTCCGATCCATGCAGTCCTCTCTGGAGAACGATTCAATTCTTATGAAGATATCAAAAAATGGCTTGATGAATGGATCGCTTCAAAAGAACCAGATTTTTTCATTCGAGGAATCCGTTTATTACCGGAAAAGTGGGAGAAAGTTGTCACTTCCGAAGGAGCATACTTTGAATAAACTCACTTATATAGATTTGTTTAAATAAACACATCTTTTTCTTTTCAAAAAGGGCGGAAACTTATTATTAACATCTTTATAATATATGATGCTTGATGGTAGCATCAAATTATTAAATTGCTTGTCAATTTAATTCGCGATTACTAGAGTAGTTTTAATTGCGTTTATTTAGTCCGGAAAAATAATTCGGCGCGCAGTTAGAAAAAGACTACAATATGATATATATGCAAGTACGTATATAGTATATATTAGTAATTCAAGATTGAATTATTAAAAAGCAACGAAGATCCAGCTCCGACCGTAAGAGGCAGTTAAATTTCTAGTATTAATTGAGTTTCTCAAATATACGGTCGAAAAATATAAATATATTGTATAATATTTGTTTTTTTTCTATGATCCTCCATAATAGGGAAATAGCTCCATCCTTTAAATACACGTACACATTGTTGCATCAATTTAGATATTTATATTTTTTCTGTTGCATATTAATTTTTATGTTTATAAAAGGTTACGTTATGTTCATTAATAAATCAGTTATGTTTCAAATGTATAACTGGGTATGTGAAATATTTTTCTATAAATTTTTATATCACTTTAATATTGAAATTGACAAAATACCCCTACCTTACCCTACCTGTGGATAAAAGATAACATGAAAAAAATCTTGAGTATAATTCACGTCGCGTCTGAAAAAAAATTAAGGAAAAGAGGGAAAGGAAGCAGTTTTTTTCTCAAATAATAAAATATTATTTTAAAAATGAGTGATTTATTAGGGTAACTCCTATATACGCCACACCTAACAAAAACTTAATTTATTAAGTATTATTTACTATTTTTAAGATAAACGAACTATAGGGTAAGTTGGGGGAATATGCCAGTTGGGGGAATATGCCACTCGTTGTGTTTAACAATGATACCGATTAACAGCGCTTGCGTTAGTGACACAGAATTATTTACAATTGCGTGCTTAACGTATTGCATAAATATCAAGAATTTCCTCGCAACAGTATTGTTTTTATGAGATAAATATGACGGTGTGGTATACGAAAATGTACTTCTTACATCTTTTATAGTGCTTTAAGTAAGTTATTATTTAAACATTACACAATATTCCCAGTAAACAAGAAACGTTCCAAAACATTTCAGTAACGTTGCAGCAACGTTGTAACATTAGGGAGTTTTTGCAATAACGTGAATTCAGATACGGTGAACGCTAAAGCCATGTTATCCTTTTCTTAATTAGTTGTTAAGAAGAAGATAACCTAACCTTAACGTTCACCATATCTGGATAAACGGTATTGCAAAAACTCCCTATTACTGAAACGTTTCAAAACGTTACTGAAATGTTTTTTAGTGGGTTGTGGGTTTAGCTCGATTAGCTTGTTAATTTGTTAGTGTAGGTTAAAATAAAAATATTCAGTACATCGTCGATTCATTTTCTTAACAGTCGTACTGTACGGGCTCATCACAAAGATGAAATGACGTCTTGGGGCAATACTTTTGTTAGGGCAAAATGTCAGTAGTCATTTTCTCTAATCTAATATATAAGTTAGGGCGCTATAAACAAATGTTTTGCCGCATAATTCCGTTGTGACAGGATATTCGTATTGGCAAATCCTTAATAAATAAACTTGAATGTTTATTTATTTGCTTATTATTGTATTTTATTAATTTACTGCTCATTTCTAAATTCTGAATAGAGAATACAGTTTTTTAATCCATTTTAATGAATTGAATTTTCTTGATTATTGGACTACTTGTAACACTATGTAAATATAAAGTAAAACAAATATTCATTTATACGTTTCATACTTACACATTACATACTATTACTTTTAAAAATGAACCAAAATGTAATTGGATAATATCTAATTGTTGCAGTAGATGGATTCACGAGGACTGTTCGTAGAAAGATATATTTATGCTATTAAAAACGTGTCTCAAAGTTTATTTTACATGTTCTATAACTTAATCTATCGAAGTTATTACTTATATCCTTTTATATTGTTTATATTACCTATATTATGTTACAAATGTTTATTTTCATCACAAAAATCATTAATAATGTTATTAATTCTTGCAATAAAAAAAACAAAATAAATGTTATACTTAGTATTTTTTTGTATGTGGCATATTACCTTCATAGTGGCATATTACCCATTTTTCAGCAGTTTCGTATTTCTTTATTCTTAATAACAAAAAATGAATATATTCGATTCCAATTATACACAAATAATAGATAAAGGATGGAAAAAAAAGATCAGTATGTAAAGTTATTTTAAATTGAACAAATAATTACTAAAAAATCTGATTTCGCTTAAGTGTGGCATATTCCCCCAACTTACCATATTTTAATTCGTGACACTTTTTAAATTTTTTTCTATTTTATATTTTAATTCAACTCGATTTTTCTTTTAAAAATCTGTGTATTCAGAACACATTCCGTACATAATACAAAATTCGAAGAATTTCATCCTTGTCACTTTCTTTGCGGGGGTACAATATATATACTTATATCCGAATTCTCTCGTTCCTTCCTTCTCTGTCTCTCCAGAAAATCGAAACTCGCTTTAAGAAAAAAAGGAAGATATTTTGTTTCCATACATTCAATGGAAATAAAATTTTAATGATAATATCCTGAATCTCAGGCACGCAAGCTTTCACATGCGTCCGACAGCCGAAATTTCTTTGTCTTGTATTTTCGTTCTACCTTAACATAACGATATGCACTGGCTGGAACACAAACGCGCATCAGATTTAGCAATGATTTCGTTCTACTATATTGAGGCTGAGCGCGACGACGACCTGGAATATCCACACCAGTCCGGACGTTACACACTTTTATTGTCTTTCTCTTGCGCAAAATGCAGTTTCGCTCTTTTTCCGTTAGCATAAATGTTGTTATCTGTAAATATTCCTGTCCGTCTTGCTCGTGTATTTCGCGCGCGTTGCGATATGCGCGTCTAGAATTTTTTTTATAAAATAGAAAATGCAAGACAGCATGACTGATCGGCTCCGTTTGAATGATTCGCATCCATTAGTTTTATTTACTTATGCAACGAACACATTCCCAATCCATCAATTACGAATACATGTCCCGGATTTTTCTCGACAGTTCCGGCTTTAGACCATTATTCCAATTCTGATAATTTAGATATGTGTATCAATTCGTTTTATCAACAATGATCTTTAGAGAAAGAAGATATCCTCTTCATAAAATATATGTACAACAAACATTTTTTCATCTTTATTCATTGTAAATATCATTGTCATCATAAAATAAAGTCCGTAATTGCGTATAGCAACAATTTAGACGCGTTTTCATTGCTGATGCATTCTTTGTGATTGTAAATTTTTATTTGACGAGATAAGCAATCTGATGATTCAGATGTAACAACGGTGTAAAAATACTTCGTTATTATCAGAGATAACCGCATTGATTAACGATAGAACAAAATGTGCGCTAATTGGCTTAATAAAATGATCGGCGAGTTGTAAATGGAATGTTGATACGATCATGTCGTTTATTGTAATTGGTTGCGCGGATCAATATGTTTATCGCAGTTTATTATTAACTGCCGAACCAGCTCCAAGTTCATCCCGCGTCATCACAATACAGCCGGTAAATATTGTCACTATGAAATGATTGGCGAATAAATTACTCGCGTATTAATCCTGAAACGTGACGTATATTACGCGTGGTAAATGAATTATCACGAATTACGGAAGCGTTTATACTATTTTACACGAAAACCTCACAAAATTTTCTGGGCTACAATACGCGTGTAATTTTTTCAATTAAAAAAATGTGAAACTTGTTTGGTGTTACGCATTAAAGTGTTTCAAACACTCGGAGTTATAAGTCACATGAATTTATTCTTGTTTTGCAAGAGATTTGCGACTGCTTTTATGTTAGCATTGAGGTTTCGAACAAATATATACGGGTATTACAAGCATGCACATTTCAGTCAGAAATATTTGTCTAATATATGATAGGATGCGTTATATCACAGCCTTTCAAAATTTATTTCGGACTATATTATATACAAAAGACTGTTAAATGTAAATAATTAAATTTAATTTTTAATTGTAGGCAGACTACAAAATTGAAATTTTTAAATACCTTCATCGACAAAATTTTGCAATAAGATTATTTTCAGGAAAATACGAAGGAACTTCGCTTCAAATATTGCGAAATTAGATTGGAAAATTAAATGTTTATTAAACTCGTATTATTGAAAAAAACAAAGAAGTATTTATATATCAATTTGCACTAAAAAGTACTAGCAATGTAATGTGTTATGTAAATCTAAATTGAGTGTGCAATCCACTCAGGTGCATATTACAGAAAGAATTTAAAATAATTTACTTAAATAAGATGTATATAGAATTAAGATAAATATATTCAAGATTTAATACTTACTTAAATAAAATTAAATTTAATTGATTCGATCAACTGATTGTTTCTTAAGATCTAAAATATTAATTTTATGTATCTATATGTATATGTGCATATATATAAACACTTTTTATCAACATTTATTATTAATTTAAGCCCTAATAACGATATAAAATATACTTGCAATTTTATAAAATCTCCCTTTAATTTACATCTACAAAATTCAAACATTCTTGCAAATTATAATTTTGGAGTATAATTATACATTCTCAATTAAAATCAAACGGAATAAAGCAGATTTGCATCTGAAATTCTAGAGAAGCTTCTATAACCTAATTAACAGCTAATGAGCATTTTAATTTAATTCAAACGTAGACTTCATTTTAATCAACGACTTCGGCCATTTATTTACCAAATCATCATCATTTTCAATTTATAGATGCGTTGTCCTTATTGGCACATATTTTATTTAATTATTCATATAAATATATTTTAACGGATGATAAAATATATCTAAGACAAGATTATTACCTACCGTATGATTTAATTTATCTTATATATTATCAATTTATATTTTAATCTGAATTTAGTTCACTAATAATATCATATTGGAAAATGTTTAAAGAATTTAATTTATTGATTTAATTATTTAACTATACATATACTGCTTATAACTCAATATTATAAATTTATAATATATTCTAATTCCGAATAAAATTCTGATTAAAACATCAAAATTCGCTGTTTCTATATGAGAGAAATATTTCCAAACAATTCTTTTAATCAAAAATATGCTCCCTTATATTTATATTCTACTTTATTTATATTCATTTGTCTACAAGTGTTCATATTTGTGGAATTATTCATTTTAGTGTGGCACATTCCGGTTCAACTTGGGCTTCATTAGTCTCTTTCTGTCCGTTGGGAACCCCAAAGCCTAAATTAATTTTAATCGCTTGGCACGTCTTATTGACCTGGCGAGGAACCTCTCGTCGCGTTATCGCATCGCGGTGACGATAGCGGTGAAATTTTCGTCCCGTGTCCGCAAATGAATTTCCTCTGTTTTCGTCGCTGGTAAAACCTAGTAGGGTACAATCTCGGTGAAATGCACACCGTGCCATTACGAGTGTTAACAGAGCGCGCCGAGGAAAACCAAAGAAGAGATGCGGGGGTAAACGATGGGAGGAGGACAGTCGAGGAAGACTGGAATCTGAATTCAGTGCACGTTTCCCCGTTTCGTTATACTAATGGTGTTGTGCTCCCTTTTCTCGCTCATTTTATTCGCTGTGATTCTTCCCGACCCCGTCGCAATCGGAGCTAGCTTTCTCCGGGCGCGAGCGCCATAATTCGTAACTGGCCCCGGCGCGCTGATGAACTTCCTTCAGACCCTACTATACTTCATCTTTGCATTGCGCATTTTTTTTTGCCCGCGGTTGGTCGGGATATTTGGACGTGCATGAGAGAGCAAAATTAGCGTCAGGAAAAAATTTACCCAGGGTGACGAGGTTCGTTTCCTACGTGTGTTTTTCAAGTTGTACCGAGAAGTAATTCCTTTGAGATACGACCCCGAGTAGTCACCTTGTGTGCAGTACGAGATTCGCATCGCTTCTAATTGTGCAAACTCGATCTTGATATTGCGAGCTGGATATTTTAAACATCATTCACGCTAATGAGACGGTAAGTAAATAATCCTTTACACTGAGAAAAAAATATAGTCAATTTTAATAAATATTTAGTTCAATACTGCCTACTAAACATGTACTTACAGTAAATAAATATTTATTTAGTAAAAAAAAGGTTGTTAAATCAAATTAACATTTCTTGTACCAAATAAATATATCTTTATATTTAATAAATATTTAGTTAGCAGTATTCAACTAAATATTTATTAAAATGGACTATATTTTTTTTCAGTGTACTTATATCAGAATTTGTCCTTTAATACTTTACTATAGCTATGAAAATTATACACCTGACAATTCCAGCCAAGTTTAGTGCTTTGAATTCTAATTTTATTATTTTATTATTTTGTAATGCAAAATTTATAATTATTGTTTCTTAATCCCATCTTGCATCATCCCGAGCAGAAATGAATCTAGCCAATCTGATTTACCATCTAGGCACTAGACAACATTTACTACACCAGATTTCTAACTCGTCACTGGATAGTCACTATAATATATAATTATATATATAATTATATATTATATATATTATTATATATATTTATATATTATAATTATATAATATATAACGCATGTTTAGAATTTTTTTTTAATTTACATGTAAAAAAACAATTCTAAACATGCGATATATATTATATAATTAATACGGTATATTTTAAATATTTTTGTATTAATTTCTTTCATATTAAGAAATCTTGTAAGAAGATTGATTTTTTCATGTCAAGAAATCTGTCTAGCGGCTGCCTAGTAAATAAGATGTAGGTGTTACATCGTAATTACTAGCTAGTCTCTAGACAGATTTTTTTATGTCAAGAAATCTGTCTAGCGGCTGCCTAGTAAATAAGATGTAGGTGTTACATCGTAATTACTAGCTAGTCTCTAGACAGATTTTTTTATGTCAAGAAATCTGTCTAGCGGCTGCCTAGTAAATAAGATGTAGGTGTTACATCGTAATTACTAGCTAGTCTCTAGACAGATTTTTTTATGTCAAGAAATCTGTCTAGCGGCTGCCTAGTAAATAAGATGTAGGTATTACATCGTAATTACTAGACAGTCACTAGACAGATTTCTTATGTCAAGAAATCTTTCTAGTGGCTGTTCAGTAAATAGCATGTAGATGTAACGTTGTTATTACTAGCTAGTTTCTAGACAGATTTTTTTATGTCAAGAAATCTGTCTAGCGACTGCCTAGTAAATAAAATGTAGGTGTTACATCGTAATTACTAGGCAGTCACTAGACAGATTTCTTATATCAAGAAATCCGTCTAGTGGTTGTCCAGTAAATAGGATGTAGGTGTAACGTCGTAATTACTAGCTAGTCTCTAGACAAATTTATTGATATTACGGAATATACAGCTAGTGACTAGCCAGTGACAAGTTAGAAAACTTATCTAATCGGTACTATCTAGTTAGTAGGTATTAAATCATATTTTTGTGCTGAATAACTTACATAGACAATTCGAATCATCTCTTTCGACAAGGTAGCAGTGGAGCAATACATTATGTGAGCGACTCAGAAGCCTGGATTGTAGATGGAATCACGAGTTCAAATCCCATCGGATGTTAAAAGTTTTTTTCTAGATATTAGTGGCCCGTTCAGCACTTAAAGAGGACACAACAAAAGATGGAGAGGAAATATAATTAATAAAAATTATCTCTAGAAATTGGGTAGAAAATATGCTATAAAAAATTCTAATCGAAAAAATGTTTTTTTTTCCTATTTAGTTGCTGTCTAGTTAGAATAGACAGCTACTAGATAATTTTTCTTATACAACTGCTAGGAGAACATTACTATCTAGTATCTAGCTATGATTTTCTACGTCATGACTGTGTAATATTTTATATCTAGCTATTAGCAAATTTTTCTTGTACAACTACTGGGAGAAGTGAGCGTTACATTAGTAGCTAGTAGCTAGCTATTATTTTCCACGTCGTAACTGTGTAATATTTTATATCTAGCTATTAGCTAATTTTTCTTGAACAGCTACTGTGTAATATATTTTGTCTAGCTACTAGCTAATTTTTCTTGTACAGCTGCTAGGAGAAGTGAGCGTTATATAACTAGCTAGTAACTAGCCAGAAATACTAGACAGCAGTTATCTAAGACACAACTTTTCTATCTAATGGTTAGCTAGCCATGAAGTTCAATTTCTGCTCGGGATAGGGTTTTTTACCCTATCTATGAGACAAGATGAGGAAAAATGCCATTTTAAAGTTAATTATTAATATTACCAAATGATTAAAAAATATTCCTATATATTGTTAATTATTTCAAAGATTGATTACCAAGGGTTAAATAAACAGAGATTTCATTTCTTTTGCATTAAAAGTATAACAGTTTTATTCAAAATTGAACCTTAAGGGGATCCTAAAGCAAAGCTCGAACTCCGAAAAATCACTAGATGTCGCGCCGCGCGCCGCACATCGACATGTCTTTTTATACTACCACAGCAATATCTCACGCAACCTATGATACACGCAGTCACACATACGTGTCACGAATTCGTTGCGATAAAGCGTCTAAATCTAATTCTAAGAACTCGACGTTGTATGTTCGTGCAAATTACGTGTTTGGGAACTATTATTTCGTACGTTCGGGTTGCAAAGCTTTCATATCAAACAAATGTTGTCACGACTTGACAGCTGAGACGCCATGTTACACTAAGAAATGGTAAAAAATATATTGATTTCGAAATTTTTGATCATTCTCGGCGTAGACTCTACTTCACAAACACGTATTATTGCATATACTTTAATCCTGGAAAAGGATTTTCCAATCCGTGAAAGAGAAAAAGAGTATTCGTTATACAAAAATTATACGTGTTTAAGTCGGTAATACAGATCTTTAGGATCCCCTTAACTACCCCGTTTTGCTTCACCTTGCCCTAATAACAATATGCATCTATTTGCCTGCTAGACACACAATAAATACGTTAATTCAATATATTATTTTACCTGAGAATAGTCATCTAATTTTTTATTGCATAAAGGTCTCACCTGCTGCAGCTCTATTATGTAACTTTTAACAACAGTGTCGATATCGTTATGTGCGCAGCAACGCTGTAACGATGTCGACACTGTCATTAACAATTACAGAATATAGCAGTAATATGGGCAGGGAATGGAAGTAACTCGTTACTTGTAACGAAGTTACAGTTACAAGTTACTTTTTTGGTAACTTTACTAGTAACTGCGTTACTTTTTTTCTTTGGTAACTGTAACGGTAACGAAGTTACATTTCTTTGATAACGGTAACGAATTTTACAGTTACTTTTATCGTTACTTTGCACATGATTAGACACGATACGACACAAGCTATTTACACTGTAAAAAAATTTCGTAAATTTACACATATAATAAATGTAAAATAGATTACATGATTAGTTCTGTAAATATAAAAGATCATGCAATTTTA
>NW_017298310.1:127534-133312 GCF_001594075.2 Trachymyrmex cornetzi
ATAACGGAAAAGTAACGAAAAGTTACTTTCTCAAGTAACGGTAACTGTAACGAGTTACTTTTAAAAATCGGTAACTAGTAACGGTAACTTGTTACTTTTCCTACTCGGTAACGAGTAACTGTAACTTGTTACTTTTAAAAAGTAACTTTCCATTCCCTGAATATGGGCAATATCAATATGGCTGCTGGGATAATATTTACACCCCATTTAAAAATCACTCGTATTATAATTACACATTGTATATTATTAATTGTTTTAAAATTTATTAGCAAAGTCTGGATCGCAGTGCTGTTTATCCCCACTTCAAGCGCCGCGCGTCGCGAGAAGCAGTGCTGTCTACGCCGCCGCGCCGTGTTCGCGCCGCTACAGTCCAAAGATGCGTTCGGGGAGACGCTATTAGTTTTATTTCCTTGTCATTCTCCTTGTTTTACATCTAATAAATTATGAAACTAAAGTGATTTAAATAGCGCTAATAACGTCTTCCCTTAATATAACAAGAGTTTTATTAGTATATAATTAATATAACAAGAGCTTTAGTTATAATAGTCGTATTATTGAATTCAGTTGAATTAGGATTAGTGCTGGAATTTATTTGCAACTTTTAGCCGAATATAAAAAGAATTTTTTTTACAAAAAACATTGTATATGTGTGCTATTTCATATTCATATTCATATGTGTTTATATTATTTTAACGAAAAATGTCTTTGCCATACAATTTTTTTATCTTTTTCAGTAAAATTGTATAACATATAAATGTAAGCCAATTTTTTCTTAATTGTCCTAGGCTGCATTACTCTGATGACCCCGTGTATCGTCCTTGTTTAATATTAGGTGAAAAACAAGGGTAAAATGATACATGAAGGCAGTTGGATAACGTTTCTAAATACAGCCCTAATGGTATCGATACTACTAGTAAAAATTCTGATGAAAATAGTAACTTAAAAGTAACTTAAAGTTACTTTTTCAGTAACTGTAACTGTAACGAATTATTAGGTGTTAAACTTAATTCCTGCCGTTTTTCATCTCCAAAATTGATTTGTTTCGAAGGAAAATACCTTAATCAAAGTATTATTAATAAAGTATTATTAATTAGTAATAAAGTAGAAAATGGAGGAAATTACTTTGATTAAGGTATTCATTCATCTTCCCTTCGAAACAAATCAATTTTGGAGACGACAAACGGCAGGAATTAAGTTTAACACCTAATACTTTTCAGAGTCAATAACTTGTAACGGTAATTAATTACTTTTTGAAAGAGAAAAACTGTAACTGTAATTAATTACTTTTATAAAGTAACTTTCCCATCCCTGCTTATTATGTAGTCTATTTCTAATCGTTGTAAAAATTAGATTTAGAGGATAGCCATTATCTAAGAATAATTTTATTACCATCTCAAAATTTCTCTGATGAAACGTAGGATGTGACAATAATAAAACCTTGTCAATTAGGCCAATAATTATGCCTATTTTTTGAGATAGTGCCAAGAAAAATAGTTCAAGAAACTACCCGAGAAGGTTGGCTTACGAAACCAATCAAATATGAGGTGATTACCATCTTTTATTAGGCTTACATCGAAAAAGTTCAATGAATCCCCCCCATATTCCATCGTAAACTTCAATCGAGGGTGATATAAATTAAAGGTATCAATTATTTCATTAGCATTATTAGCGTCACATATCACGCAATGTCATCCGCATATCTTACATAGAAAGAAGGAGTCACAGAAAGCTTTCTCAATGAACACATCTCTAAATTCTGCATAAGGATGTCACATACCTTACGGAAAAAAACTATTAATAAATAGTAAAATGGCCAATAGTAATTTGGCTAATAGTTAGTACTGTTGGCCAATAGTTACTGTTGGCTAATAGTTACTGTTGGTCAATAGTTACTGTTGTCAGTAGTTACAAACACAAATAGTATTGCACCATAAAACGTTAATTAGATTATATTTTTCATTATAACATTTGTTATCATGAGATACACAACGCATGATAGAATGAGGGAAACGGTATCAACATGATAAATGTTATAACGAAAAGTATATTCTAATTAACGTTTTATGGTGCAATATTATGTGCATTTGATCCAATTTGGAATTAATTTCATAGATAAATAATTAAAACATAACTGACAGTGATTTTATAATGATGCAAATAATGATTTTTATTTACTTTATTTACTTTATTTATATATCAATTTTTCCTTGAATCTGGCGTTATTATAATAATTGTTTTCAGGTTCTCCGAAGTTCAAACTACTGGAGTCTTAGTAATAACTACTGGAGTCTCAGTAGTAACTACTGGAATATCAATAGTAACTATTGATTCTTAATAGTATTTTGCCGTAAGGATATAGGAGATAATGGAGAGCCCATGAGAACTCCAAAGGTCTGTTTGTAAAACTTGTTGTCAAAAACAAAAAATGTGAAGTTAAGTACTAATTTTAATGCTTTAAAAAATTCCGACTTTGGAATGTCAGTATGCCTTTCAATAAAGTGCCATCTATTTGAGACGCCTTCCAAAACTAGATCTATTGGCACGTTGGTAAACAGTGATACTACATCCAAAGACAGAAGAATAGAATTCTCTCTGAAATTGTCAATTTAGAGGCAAATTTAGTCAATTGATAACTATTGTCAATAGCGCTTTCAGGTCGAGGCAAGCTTTTATGCATAATTCCATGTAAAAATGACGCTAAATTATGTAGAGGTCTATCTATCGACGACACAATGACCCTCATCGGTGTTCCCGTCTTGTGGATTTTTGATTTACCATAAGCCCTAGGCAAGATTGGATTTGAGCAGTTTAAATACCTATAAATAGATTCTGTGATAAACCCGTAGAAATTCCAACCTTTCAATAGTTCTTTTAATTCGGTAATTATCTTGTTAATAGGATTACGTTTTATCATAATATATGTTTCTGAATCTGCGGACACAACAATTCCATTTTTTGTACATATTCTACCTTATCCATAGATATAATTACATCCATAGATATAATTTACCCTCAGTAAAAAAAAAAAAAATTAAATAAAAGACTTATGTCTGAAATGATACATATTAAAAGACATCAGAAGCAAGGTTTGAATTTACACAATGACACGTCATCTCTCGACCCGCTATATGTGGAATTATTTAAGAATACGTAGAGCTTCCTCTTTTTGCATTTACAATTTTATTTTTATCCAACTTTACAATTTTATCTCAATTTTAGTTTGCCTGTGATTTTAACACTGTTGACAAAATTAATATTTTTATATATTAGACTTACATTTTAGTCTTATTACAGTATTTGGTCATATTATAAAACTTATACTTGATTTAATTTAATTTTTTCTACTTTCTTATTAAAAACCTGATATAAGTTTTCGTTGTCATATTTATGTACTAATTTACTATATAGGATAAGATCACAAATTATTTTTATCATAATTTGCGTCACAATTAAAAAATTTATAATCTTAATATGTTAGGTTAACTCTCTATAAACTAATTTCCGTGTTTACTGTACCGATACTATTGATTTGTTTTTAACCGTGACTTTGTTCTTAATTTGGCATATTTAGCCTTATCGTCACATTCGTTGGCTAACATCTAAACCAACAACATCATTGTTACTCTCTTGCTATGTTCCTTGTAAATAATTTTCTTAATAAATTTAATAGTGACTATTATTTCAATAAAAAACTGTTTTCATATAGTGAAATTGCCAATTTGATAACGGAGTCATTGTTGATGAGACTTTTGATTTGTCCTATTCAGCGTTACATGTAAGTGACATAAACTTTCCTCTTAAAAACATTTCAACAATATAATAATAAAATACATACTTGTTTTATTTAGCAAATCAGACAATTTGATATACATAACTTGAATATTGGACATATTCTTCAATTTACGTTAGTCTTATTTTATTAGTAATTGCAATTATTACATTTTTGTACTGATGAGGACCCGAAACGAGAGTCGAAACGTTTACCAATGATTGTAAATTCTTCGAATAAAGTTTTTCACATAGGAACATCCAGTGTCGGCTCTTATAGGCATTATTTTTATTAAGAAATAATGTACATGTAATTTTCAACTGTATTTAATAATACGACTATTATTACTAAAGCTCTTGTTATATTAATTATATACTAATAAAGCTCTTGTTATATTAATTATATTTTATTTTTATTTCTTTATTATATGCTATGATGTCTCGTTTAGTACTTAGTGCGTTTTCGAGGAGATACTAGCGCTATTTATATCATTCTATTTTCATGGTTTATTAAACGTAAAACAAAGATAGAATGACGCAAATAGCGTCTCCTCTCTAGACGATAGCGGTAGCGTAGACGACACTGCTTCTCGCGGCACGCAGCGCTTGGAGTGGGAAATTGGGAATAAACAGCACCGCGATCCAGATTCGATTTACTAGTATTTAAGATCATTATATACCGAGTGTTTTTAAATAAAAGCAAAGGATTTTAAGAGATGATTCTTTGTTGAAAATTAAAACGGATTTTTCATATAAACATATATGTGTATACTCCTATATTTCTCCTTGAGGAGTTACACTCCTTCAAAGGGGAAGTAAAAATTAAGTTTTTATTTTTTTAAATATTAATAAGTTAAACTATAACAGTAATAAGGTTCAATAAATTTAAAAAATCGAAAGAAAAAGGGCTACGAGTATAACATCAATCGTTATAAATTAAAATTTGAAACCATTAATAAATAAACATGTCATTTAGTTAAAACATAAAACTTAATTAATTTGCCGGCAATAAACAACAAAACAAAAACAAACGTTTCGATCCCTGTTGGATCAGTATCAATGTTAACAAACAAAATTATTACAAAGAAAGGATAAATAAAAATTATAATTCGCTCTCAATCGCAGTATTAATGTTATCAAATCTCGCTCAGCATGCAGTAAATATTGTAATAAGAATGATCGTAGTATTAATCACTAAGCATAAGCATATTCAGGCCTAAGACGGTCAAAGATCTTTTTTGCCTAAATAATTCCCAGCGAATTATCTATATCCTGTATATGTACATGTATATATTAGATGTTTATAACCGGTATATAAACTTAATTCCTATCGCTCGCTACTAGAGGGCTCCGGCTCCAACGCTGACGAGTTTCGACGATGAAGTCACATGTCTTTTGTAGTTTAGACATCGCTGAAAGTGATTCAATGCTCACAAGTTAGATTTCTCGACGCCAAAGAGATTTTCCAATCGATTGAAAATGAATCGCGATAAGCTGTTTTTCCGACATGTGCTTCTTCACTACTTTGACCTCAAGAAAACCGCAGCTGAAGCGCATCGCTTATTATCCGAAGTGTATGGTGATGAAACTCCATCGGAAAGAACATGTAGAGTTTGGTTTGAACGTTTCCGAAACGGTGATTTTGATGTGAGAGACAAAGAACGTCCAGGACAGCCGAAAAAATTTGAAGATGTCGAGCTGCAAGAATTGCTTGATGAGAATCCAGCTCAAACGCTTTTAGAGTTGTCGAAACAGATGTTAAATGTTACTCCAAAGGCCGATTGAGTGACGAATTGATGCAAAAAAGATCAATCACCGTAGCCAACAATCGACGCAAAGTCATTTTGTTGCATGATAACACTCAACCGCATGTCCCGAAAAGCGTGAAGCAGGCACTTCTAGAGCTCGAATGGGAAGTTCTCCCGCATCCAGCGTACTCTTCAGACTTGATACTGTCGGATTACCATCTCTTCCGATCGAAGTGCAACACGCACTTACGGACACACACTT
>NW_017298310.1:133409-145551 GCF_001594075.2 Trachymyrmex cornetzi
GGAGAGATGGGAAAAAGTAGTAGAAAATGGAGGAAATTATTTTGATTAAGGTATTCATTCATCTTCCCTTCGAAACAAATCGATTTTCGAGACTAAAAAATGATAGGAATTAAGTTTAACATCTAATATATCATATTCTTTGTAATTATTCAAATTGCGCGCCGAAATTTTTCCGGACTTCATCTAACGCAATTAAACTACTGCAATAATATCACAAATTAAATAAAATTGTTGCGAAAAATATTACCTCGGCCTTTATTTAAGGTTTTCAGCACATTGTTAATTTAATTTAACTTGTGATATTTTTGCAGTAGTTTAATTGCGTTAGATAAAGTCCGGAAAAATTTCGGCGCGCAGTTTGAATAATTACAAAAAATATGATATATATATGCATGTACATATATAGGATATAGATAATTCACTGGGAATTATTTAGGCAAAAAAGATCTAGCTTTGACCATCATATAGGCCTGAATATGCTTATACTTAATGTTTAATTCTTGTCGGTCCGAATAAAATCTTATTATCGCAGTATTAAATGTTATCAAAAATCTTATTGTCTCTAAACATTTGAGAGACTCTATTTTCACTCTCATCGCATTGTCTAAGAATAGACGACTTTTATATTTTATATTGACACACATTTATAAGAAATAATTACGTTGTTTATATACATAACCAGAGGAACACATTGTTACCGACTACAACATTATTATTACAATTTTTTACTGCATACTGAGCGAGATTTTTGATAACATTATTACTACGATCATTCTTATTACAATATTTACTGCATGCTGAGCGAGATTTGATAGCATTAATACTGCGATTGAGAGCAAATTACAATTTTTATTTATCTTCTCTTTGTAATAATTTTGTTTGTTAACATTGATAATGATCCAACAGGGATCGAAACCTTTGTTGTTGTTTATTGCCAGAAAAATTAAAGTTTTATATTTTAACTAAATGATATGTTTATTTATTAACCTCATATTAAAGTTTTATATTTTAACTAAATGATATGTTTATTTATTAACGGTCTCAAATTTTAATTTATAACGATTAATCTTAGGCCCTTTTTTCTTTCAGTTTTTTATATTAATAAGTGTTCTTTTTATTAGTGGAAAATGTCTACTAATAAAAATAATAGTAATTATTTACATTCAAAGTTAGTAATTATTGCCCACGCTTCGCGTGGAAAGTCGTATTCCTTTAATCTGTCTGCCTCATACCTCTCTCCTTGTCTAGAGTTATCTGACTTTTCATGTAAAGCAGGGAAATAAAATTATTAACTTTGAGTGTTAATAACTTTTTAACGAATAACGAGCGATGGTTAAAACTTGTTGGAGGTCACTCAGGGTCATGATTTTGACAACATATGTTAAGGCCATTGGAGAGGGATTTCCTAACATAAATAATTACCTAGTAGTGTAACTTTTCAAGAATGGATATGCTTAAATGTAAACTTAATGTTTGATAAAAAAAATCATATTTTAAAATGTTTCTAAATAAGTGCAAAACATTTTAAAATATGATTTTTTTTATCAAACATTATCGCGTATTTATGTATGTATATATATATATAATGCCAATGGAACTCTTATTAAAACTTGCGGTGCCAAAAGATGAGGTGCCAACTTCACACACGCGGTAGGTTGTATATTCGGCAGCAGTAGGCTGGTCGGACGCGCTTATTCGGCTATCTTTAAACGTTAATATTTCATTAACTATTGCGCAAACTACAAAATGGTATAAGAATTTTCGATTCAGTTCGGTTCGTTCTATACCTGCTCGTGACAGGAATCGCGATAATTTTCAAACACCCCGTATATATATATATATATATATATATTCACAATATTTTCTAACAAAAAAAAATAAAAAATATGTATAATATATTCTTGACCAGTAAAGAAATTACTGTGAATAAGCTTTGTTTTCTCGCCGTTGATGTGTAAAAATTAGCTCAGGTGACTATTCCCAGGTTAATATTTGTTTAACGTGAAAGAATATGTCAAGCTTCGCAAATTGATTGATAGTGAAAATGCACAATGTCAGACAATTTTTTAACTTGGAGCTTGTTATTAACCTTTTATTTTTTTTCTTTAAAAATAAATACGGAAAGAACGATGTGGCGACTCGCCACTAGAGGTCTACGGGACTCACTCGGTTCGCGTAAGCACCGCGCCGCGCGAATTCCCTTTAAATAGAATATCATTCTGGATTCATTCCAGGCGTCTAAGGCAAGTCCCACACTACATCGCCTTACTGATGAGTCTAGTAGTGTGGCACCAGGACGAAACGCGGCGGTCGACCACAAAGCTTCGAGTCAGGCCTCCTTAGTGGACATTTCTACAACGATTTTGCTGAAGTATCTGAAAATTTATCTAATGTTGTAAAACAATGTTCTTTGAATTGAGATATCCTTTGTGAATCAATATATTTAACTACGAGAATTAATTTTGAAAAGATTTAAAATTTCATATTTTTTTATATATAATAAATTTTATATATAATAATGCAGCGTGGATCACGTCTCTTAATATCTTTACATATGATTAAGATAATTAAATCTAAAACAATAAGTAATTCCGATATGAGCCAACACAGGATATTCGAGTATAATTTAAACGTAATTTATTAAGAAAGTAAATTAATGTATACACGCGCGTTTCGACCCTTAGTTCGGATCCTCATGAGTAGGGCCTCATCAGTAGGCTCTCATCAGTAGGCTCTCATCAAGGTAATTAATTTCAAATTCAATTGGGAACAATTTATGATCAGTAATAGAGAGAGAGTTAATTTGGGAAGATTTAGGGTTAATTTTGTTTGGATTTTCAGTCTGAGATTATTTCATTTAGGGATTTCCATAGATCGAGACTTCCTTATGAAAGGTATGGAGCTGTTCACATCCAGAGATGTGGGTGTTGAATCCAACACTCAGAATTCGGGATATTTAAAAAAATATGTTAATTTTTGATAAATTTTAAAAAATTTTGAGTGATTTGACATAAAGCAATAGATATTTGACTAGGATTTATATGTATAGAAATATATTTCGCACATACAAAAAAGGAGATAAAATATTTGTATTATTTTGAAATCCCCCCTCTTGTTTGGTTAAAGTACTCCACATCCAAAAAAGTCAAAAGCCCCGTCCCTGGATTCGTCCGCCCTCTTTGGGCATCAATTATTAATTTAAATCAATTATTAATTTAAATCAATTATTAATTTATCCACTATCAATTCCACTCAGCTAAGCAACTGGATGGCACAACATTGACTATGTTGAAGATGGTTGTCTCTCGCCACATTTCCAATGCAATTGTATTATGGTCGGAGCTGCGATTGTGCGAGATGCAGCTAGACAATAGGGATGATTAGCGGTAATTATTATTGCTGAGGATGGCTCAAAATTGTTAGCCGAAACGTCCAAATTAGTTTAATAATATATGTTATAAATATAAGATAATTTTACGCAACAAATATCTAGCGTTGACTCCAATTGCCCATTGTCGTTTATACATTTAGTTTGATTATTTGAGGAGTCCATAGATTGCAATTTCTTCATGTATTATTAATTTAAACATTTGTATTCTCCCAAATAAGATTCACTGAAAATGTCGCCACACTCGACAGCGACGGCTTAGTACGCTTAGTTTATGGATAACCGTCTTCGTGTTTGACTGTAACAGGTGTTTAGATATATTTGGAATTAATTGTAAGAAAACTTGGAGAAAAGTAATTAACAACTAAGGATAAAAAAATTATCTCAAACTGATTTAAAGAGATTAAAATTAAGATTATTTTATTAGCAAATTTAAATGTTACAATTAATTATTGCGTCAAATCGAAATGTTATTACAATTATTATGTAAGAAAAATTGCGTCAGAAGGCCTATCAAATGCAAGTAATTCTTTACTGATTTTAGATTAATAAAATTTTGTTCGTCACAAAAAGTTAGACTGATTAAGGCTGACTTCTCAATATCGAAGCAGCTCTGGGACTAATTGCTATATCCTGAAGAGGCAAGGATTTTCCATGTGGGGTTTTCATCACTTTCTACTTAGGAATGTCTTTTCCAAAAGTAGAGGAAGATTCTTACCCATGAAATCGAATCTTAAATCAATTTTATAGTAGGTACCGACTTGAGCCATTACCGCCGTTATCGCTTGATAAATTGTCAATTACTGTTAACATGATACACTCTTATTGTGTTAAGCCTCTTTAGTTTTTGAAAAGAAATTTATTTAAATTGGGATCCAATTGATAATTTAATAATATCCATTTATGACACTAGATATACACAAATCTGAAAATAATTTTGTTGGATTATCAGAATAATTATAGAACACTCAAGTTGGTTACTAGAATATAAAAAATTGTTGCAACATTACTCGCCATGCTTCCTGTATAATTATTTTGATAGACTAACAAAATAATTTTCAGATCTATTTAGTTAAATTTTTTGATGTTTTAGTAAAATCGTTCTTTCCGCGTAGAAAAAAGGTAGAGAATCAAGCCACACATTTTAGAAATCTCGCGTGACTGTTGCGTAATTCAATAAAATATGAATCCAGAGTGGTGCAACGCATCGATTCGAACAAGGTTTTTGCGGAAGTGGACGTCCACTAGAGTAAACGAAACAATTTGTTAATTTGTTAATTATCTAGAAATCGCGTCGTGCAACCGTTGTTTTTCCCCGAATTGTTAGGTCACGCAACCGCGTATAGTGAATTACACGCTGTGACCCTAAAAGGGAACCATTTGGCCGTGCCATATGCTTGTCGCAGCGATGCATGCATCACAAACTGCAGCGACCGGTGAGTGTCAGAATTGTCGTGCCACTGGGACATGTCAGTCACATGTAATTCAATTCAACCGTCGACTGTGTATCAACTTTCGAGTTTCGATAAATAAAACGCGGCAAACGCGGGACTAACTAACGATGGCCTCGATGTTTGGAGAACGGCATTGCGCAACAATTTAGTTCTTATCGAGTTCAACATCAATAACGATTCGAAAAGGCAAGTATTACCTATTGGCCGTTTTAAGTTTGCAACAACTTAATTACAATCGTAAATATTTATTATCTTTTAATTTACACAGTGATTATTTGCCGTCGCGGCAAATACTTCTTCAAAGTATTTGCCTTAACTATTGTCATTTAGACGTTAGAAGAAAATAAGGATCAAAAAATTATCATATTGAAAAAATGTCTGTATATGCTTGTTTGTGTATACCATTAAAGAAAAATTAACAAAGATATGATGTTTAAAAAGTTTAGTACGAGACGAAGATAAACGTCTTACTGTAGTTAATCCCAATAAAAAAATTGAAAGATAAAATTATTCAATATTTTTAGTTATCGTATGTTCTACAGCTGTTTCAG
The DNA here is from genome assembly GCF_001594075.2 of Trachymyrmex cornetzi. NCBI lineage: Eukaryota > Metazoa > Arthropoda > Insecta > Hymenoptera > Formicidae > Trachymyrmex > Trachymyrmex cornetzi. The sequence continues at coordinate 138,803 of NW_017298310.1, forward strand.
CTGTCGATCTTTTAGTCTATAAGAAGATGTAATTAATTTATGCGATCCCGATATAAATTATTAATTTGCCGATTAATTGTCGCTATGAACATTTACAGTGCTGTCGTCAATAGTTTCTAGTGGCAGCCACTGCCTCGAGAATAATAATTCACCTAACTCCTGTCGTCCGCAATTACTTGCGCATCGTGGAATTGCAAGTAATGCATTATGCACGAGTCCGGCGCATTTAGTTTCGTAAGGAAGTTCCATTATTTATCTTCGCGACGCCGTAACAGGATTCTTCATTGGTTTGCTCGCATTAAACGCGATATTAATAGCCTTGTAAAACTGTAGTTACAGAGAGTGTCTAATAAAAGTTGCGACGGCACCAACTGCATAAGCAAATACCCCTGCAAACGATCAAGATATTTCTCACTGTGATTGCTCATCCGCTAACTTGACTTATACGGATCTTCTTAGCGCAAGCAAACTTCGCACGTGTTTTATATATGTATATGCCATTTAATATCTTATATCGCACATAAATCTTAGATTGAGAAATTTCTAAAAAAAAAGTTTTTTTATCTGATTATAAGTATATCGAATTTTATCAGTAATCTATATAACTCTAAACGAATCAGTTTACTGTATTCAAAAATTAATAATAACTTCGTTTCTATAGAACAACGTTTCTCCATCTTTCAATTCGCGGTAAATCAAATTTTTGGAGATATATTAGATATTAGATGTACACGTTTCAGTGCTCAGCATATCTTTTATCAAATGTTGCTAATATCTAGAAATGAAAAATGGAGTTCTAAAGCTTTTATTTTTTATTTTAAAAGTATTTTTTAAATCATTGTATATTACGTTTTATAAACTTTATTTTATTGCAATAATGAATGTCACTTTGATTAAAATGAAAATAAACACAATGTAAATTTTTACAGTTCTTTATTTCGCACATCACTTGCTTTTTTACTTATTTCTAAATTTTGTCGTTTCCCTTAATATTTTCTAAAATTTTTGCGGCACATTAATATGTCGCATATACGAGGGTCGTCTGAAAAGTTTTGAGTCTCATCATGAATATGGCGTTACTCATCAAAGCCATTCTGGTATTATAATCGTGATACTTACGAAAGATATCTCTGACAATTGTGGCCACTTTGGACGTTCAGTTCTCGTTTGACAATTATTTGTGTCGTCATTTTGTAAAAATGGAAAAAATTGAATACCGTGCTATAATTAAATTCTTGCATTTGAAAGGCAATACGTCTACGCAAATTAAAGCCGAGTTGGACGCTGTTTACGGGGACTCTGCCCCATCATTTGCCACCGTGAAAAGATGGGTAGCTGAATTTAAACGTGGTCGTACCAGCTTAGCTGATGATGAGCGTTCGGGACGGCCAACAACTGCGACCACCACCGATAACATCGAAGAAATTCATCAAATGATAATGAACAACCGTCGAATTAAGATTAGGGAGATAGCAGAGGCTGTTGGCATATTAAAAGAACGTGTTTGTCATATATTGACTGAAGAATTAGGTATGCGTAAGTTAACCGCGCGTTGGATGCCGCGCTTGCTTACTCTGGATCAAAAACGCATTCGAATGAACGTTTCTAAGGCCCTGTTGGAGCGGTTTAAGCGAAACAAGTCGGATTTTTTGCGTCGATCAATAACGGTTGATGAAACTTGGGTCCACCACTTCACTCCTGAAACGAAAGAACAATCAAAACAGTGAACTGCGAAGGATGAACCTGCTCCGAAGAAAGCAAAGACGGTTTTATCGGCGGGAAAGGTGATGGCGACTGTTTTTTGGGACAGTCATGGAATTGTGTTGATCGTCTATCTTGAAAAAGGTAAAACAATAACAGGGACGTAGTATTCATCATTGCTTGACAAGCTGAAGGCAGAAATTGAGAAAAAACGACCGCATTTGAAAAAGAAGAAAGTACTGTTCCATCAAGATAACGCACCGTCTCACACTTCGGCGGGCGCTATGGCAAAAATTCACGAATTGCAGTTCGAATTAATTGACCATCCACGGTATTCACCAGATCTGGTCCCCAGCGACTTTTTCTGTTTCCTAGGCTTAAAGTTTGGCTCGGGGGACATAAATTTTCATCGAACGAGGAGGTCATCGCATCCGTAGACGCCTATCTTGCAAAGCAAGACGCTCAGTATTATTTGAATGGATTAAAGGGGTGGGAGCATCGCTGGAAAAAATGTATCGACTTAAAAGGAGACTATGTGGAAAAATAAAATTGAATTTAACCGAAAAATTACTTGTTTCTATGTTAGGCTCAAAACTTTTCAGACGACCCTCGTATAGCAATTGAAAACCCTGCTGTGCACATTAATAACATGTCTCCGTGGGACATTCATCAATATAGATATACAATTTGGGTAACTTTCATCGAATCACGATTTATGTATAACGATAAATATGAATTTAAAGGTTGTAATTTTATGTTTTATCTGAAGATGGCTCAATTCAAGAGCCGAAACATGTAATGTAATGTAATTCGTTTCATGATACGTTATTAATAGATTGTTTACATTTTATATTTTATGTATTATAGTTCTTATATTTTAAATGTAATTACGTTGACTCTTATATGCCTTATTTCTTTTGTATTGTCGTTTGAATAATTAAGAGTCCTTTATTATTTGACATTTGTTTGCATTAATAACATATTAACTGTTTTACAAAAAGAAGACCAAAAGTAAAAACGCGATTTTTTGAAATGCGGTTTGTTGTAAAATATATCTCTTGTTCTCTCTCTCTCTCTCTCTCTATCTATCTATCTATCTATCTATCTATCTATCTCCTCTCTCTCTTTTATTTTAAGACCCCAAATCTCAGCTTCTAACACTCCTTAGTTTAAAAATTAATGTTATAAATACAAAAATCTTATCTTGGAGTCATCATATTGATTAACTAGGCAAAACAATAGATTTTAGGAAAAAAAAGTTAAATATTACAATATTCTAAGATCAATTGACTTTTTCAGATACTTTTTCGATACAGATAGATGATATAAGTACTGTTTTAATTAATGTGTTTTCATCACCACCTACAATGTTTACAGCAACGTACTCGGGTTCACATTAATCTTCATATTAATCTGAATTGTATTCATAGTGCATCATATAATAAAATAATTATTTTTTAAATTAATATTTTCAAAATGTATTAAAAAATATATTTGTTGACGTAGATAAATAAAAATAATAAAAAGTTTCCTATTTAATCTAGCGGCTCAAATTGTTTGTGTTTAAAAGTTCGAGCGTTTCGGCGCACAGTCATATCTGAGACAAATTGATTTTCATATAGGGTAAGTTGGGGGAATAAACCAGTTGGGGAAAAATGCCACTCGTTGTGTTTAACAATGATACCGATTAACAGCGCTTGCGTTAGTGACACAGAATTATTTATAATTGTGTGCTTAACGTGTATCATAAGTATCAAGAATTTCTTCGCAATAGTTTTTATGAGATAAATATGATGGCATAGTATACGAAAATGTATTTCTTATAACTTTTATAGTGCTTTATGTAAGTAATTATTTAAACATTACACAATATTTAGCTCGATTAGCTTGTTAATCTATTAGTGTAGGTTGAAATAAAAATATTCAGTACATCGTTGATTCATTTTCTTAACAGTCGTACTGTACGGGCTCATCACAAAGATGAAATGACGTCTTGGGGCAATATGCCACTACTTTTGTTAGGGCAAAATGTCAGTAGTCATTTTCTCTAATCTAATATATAAGTTAGGGCGCTATAAACAAATGTTTTGCCGCATAATTCCGTTGTGACAGGATATTCGTATTGGCAAATCCTTAATAAATAAACTTGAATGTTTATTTATTTGCTTATTATTGTATTTTATTAATTTACTGCTCATTTCTAAATTCTGAATAGAGAATACAGTTTTTTAATCCATTTTAATGAATTGAATTTTCTTGATTATTGGACTACTTGTAACACTATGTAAATATAAAGCAAAACAAATATTTATTTATACATTTCATACTTACACATTACATACTTTTACTTTTAAAAATGGCCCAAAATGTAATTGGATAATATGTAATTGTTGCAGTAGATTTATTCACAAGGACTGTTCGTAGAAAGATATATTTATGCTATTAAAAACGTGTCTCAAAGTTCATTTTACATGTTCTATAACTTAATCTATCGAAGTTATTACTTATATCCTTTTATATTGTTTATATTACCTATTTTATGTTACAAATGTTTATTTTCATCACCAAAATCATTAATAATATGTTCTTGCAATAAAAAAATAAAATAAATGTTATACTTAGTATTTTTTTGTATGTGGCATATTACCACCATGGCGGCATATTACCTATTTTTTCAGCACTTTCGTATTTCTTTATTTTTAATAACAAAAAATGAATATATTCGATTCCAATTATAGACAAATAATAGATAAAGGATGGAAGAAAAAGATCAGTATGTAAAGTTATTTTAAATTGAACAAATAATTGCTAAAAAATCTAATTTCGCTTAAGTGTGACGTATTCCCCCGACTTACTCTATATACGAATGACGTTTCGGCTCGCGATTATATCTTAAAATTTATAAATCAAGAATATTATATTATTTGGAACATCTAACTTTGACCGATCATTGGCGCGCTCTACCGTATGTGTGTTGTACATTTTACACGGTCAGATCTTACTTCTTATTTCAAAAATAATTTTATTGTAAAACGTTTGTATATAAAATATCTTTTAATATTTTAAATAGTTTTTGAAATATAACGAAAGAAGTTGGAAACTACTTTATATATAGAAGGTTTTATCTCTTGAAATAATTTTTCTACCACAACTGATATTTGATAAATTCATATACTGTGTAAAGATTTTTCAATCTTGAAACACAAACTCCACTGAATTACGTAATACCACAAGTTAAATTGATTACTAATTCAATGCTTATAAGCATCTTAGAGGTCGATTCTGTAACTCTTAAACGACAGTCGTTGATGTCATTACGCAGCTTTTTTACTCTACATAACGAGGGGTAACCACTAGCTGAAATATTGTCCCACAGATTACATGATATCATATGATTTCATCTGATTACAAATAATTTTTTTCGCTATATATGAAGTCGTTTAGTAAAATATACGAATTTATTTAATATTATACAATGATTTATCGTGGTTGCATACGCAATTATCGGATTATACATAGAAATTTCATATGAATTTTATAATGATTTCGAGGACTCTGTCCCACGATTACATTAAGTGGTTACCCCCTCGCTGCATAATATCTGCGCAACGACATCAACGACTGTCGTTAAGAGTTACAGAATCGGCCCCTTAGAACGATCTTAACAATGCTGAATGACATATTAAAATAACTTTTTTTTGCAAAAAATATTATCTTGATTGGGGATCGAACGCAGATCTCTTGCATTCTGTACAAGCGTCCTTTACCACCTTAGATCAACGAGACCTCTACATCGTTAAAAGATAAAATTCTTATATTTAAGTATTGTTTATTTTTAAGAAACTAAGAATGTCTGAAGCTAGGATTTGAGACTCTCTTAATATGAACACTAAGGATTATCTTTTCAATCAAACCACATTTCAAATGCACGTTTTCACTTCTCCTTGTTATTATAGTATATCCGAATTAATAATATTTGTATAAAATTTCTAAAGCGTTTCTATTATTTTTGTATACTTTCAGCGTGTGAAGGATTATCGCAAATTCAGAGCGTGTTTCCGAATCAGAAAGAAGACTAAAAGCAAATAGGGGAGAGGGAGCATGAAAGAGATATGTTTTGAAAGAGCTATTTCGTATTTCAGCTAATTGAATATCACCAAAAATTTAAAAATATTTTCATTTGATAACAGTACTAAAACTACGTTGTCCATAAACATTTGACAGTCATCGTCAAAACGGCGTTGCTGTAATAAGAGATGCAAAATTATCGTTACAAAAAGTATATTTCCCGAGTTAAACTTCCAAGTTTTTTCATTTATTTACGATTGGCTTTTGGAACAAATATTTTGTTTATCGAATACTATATACATTAACATAACTAAAAATGTAATTACAAATTCTTTGTTTAGTTTGGTTTACCAGATATTCTATAATTAGATTTTTTACACACACATAATGTTATGAAAGAGCCGGTATTGAGAACTATGAAAAAGCCAGTTCTATTATTGCTTTGCCTGGCTTATTCATTGCATACCCAGAGATATCCTTTTCAGTACAATTGACTTTCTAAGTTTTTAGTACAATTCAGGCGATTTTAGTACGTCAGTACTTTTTGAAATACATCGTACTGATGATCAGTCCATTTTCGTTCGTTCGGTGTCAATACATCGTCGTGTGGCGTCAATATATGATCCTGTCAGCACACTTATAAGATTATCTTCAGATGCTCCTTCTTTGAGGAGCATCCCTGTGCATATTTATAGGTAAATAGATTTTCATGTATTTTTGTTTTATAAAACAGCATTCTGGTTCGTAGGTTATGTTGCTGTTAGGTTAAGTTATACTGAAGCATTTTACCGAATTCAACTTCCATATTTCATTCTTTTCAATCATCTATCATGTTTAATAGATTAATCTGTAAGCAGGGAATGGAAGTAACTCGTTACTTGTAACGAAGTTACAGTTACAAGTTACTTTTTTGGTAACTTTACTAGTAACTGCGTTACTTTTTTTCTTTGGTAACTGTAACGGTAACGAAGTTACATTTT
>NW_017298310.1:146004-148756 GCF_001594075.2 Trachymyrmex cornetzi
TCCGCTATGATTGTTGGTCGTCGATTTAAAAAAAAGTAACGGAAAAGTAACGAAAAGTTACTTTCTCAAGTAACGGTAACTGCAACGAGTTACTTTTAAAAATCGGTAACTAGTAACGGTAACTTGTTACTTTTCCTATTCGGTAACGAGTAACTGTAACTTGTTACTTTTAAAAAGTAACTTTCCATTCCCTGTCTGTAAGTAATGAAGACTGGTATCGGTGTAAATGTACTCTGACTGGGCTCATACTTCATGTAGTGGCAATAAGAGAAATTTTTATTTCTTTTACAATAAATGTTTTTAATTATAAATATTATATTTTTTATTTTTCACACATTTATTAATTTTCTTAAAAATTTTCTTAAAAAAATAATATTTATTAAAGGATGATATTTTGATTTTATTTATATCAAAGCTTATATAATTTAGTACTTGGTTGTTTCAAAACAGGTAATGACTCTTTCAAAACCACGTTGTTTTGAAAGAGCTGAATTTCTTGTTTATGAAAAATGGTGATTAAATCTCTGTTAATAACTAAATATTATTTTTCTGTTTAATGGATTTATCTTATAGATATAGATAAATGAGTACATTTAAGTAAGAAAGCAATTATATTTGTTTAACACCAGATTATATTTTTTTTATTTAAAAAAAAACGACTTTTTCATGCCCACTCTCCCTTACGTCGTTTCCGGGATACATTATGAATGTATGTTGTAATGCATTATGCATTAATCCGGTGTCTCGTTTCCGCAAAAATCTCGCTTAACGAGTAGCCAACGCGCGACGTGACTCGGCGCCAAATGCGACATTAATATCCCTGTAAAGTTACGATCACGGTGATTCTAATAAAAGTTACAACGATATCGTTTTCGTGTGACGCGCGCTACGCAGTTTTACTAGCTGTATTATTCGAATATGTGCATGCAAGTGAACGCGTATTAACCGTTGCGGATCTGGTTCGGACACGATCGCGCATCTACGCGAGTAAATCAAGTTTTCATTTTCACGTTTTATTCACTTTTCTCTTTATACCGAACCACGAACTGTTGTCATTACATATGGATTGTCACTTGTAATTTAACATTTCTCATACAAAAGGATTTTGTTGAAATACCTAAAGATTTAGCTAAATAAAGATCTGAAAATAATTTTGTCGAATTACTAAAATAATTATGTAGAACATTCAAGCTGATTAATAATAATGTAATCTTCTTACGGACTCTCCCAAATTCAACAACAAAAAACTCCAAAACCTCATCCAGGGCTCATTCGCCCTGGAGTTTTTTGTTGTTTTATTCAAGCTGATTGCTAGAAAAACTTTTTGCAATATTGCTTACCATGCTTAAATATTTTACATAATTATGTATTTTGGTGGTACAGCGAGAATTATTTTCAGATCCATACCTAACAGTAAATTTTTAGATACTCTATCAAAATCATACTTTTCGTGCAATATTGAGAGACAATACACTAAATGTGCGTTGTCATATTTAATAATATTTACAAACATGCCAGCATATTTATATAATATATAAAATTTGTACCAAGAATGAAGAGTATGCGAGACGTACACGATTTCTTCTGGGATAGAAACTTTTGTGCGCTGTTTAATTTTACTATGTTCATCGAGATACAATTTCTATGCAGTAGATGTCGGAAGATGTAACACAGAAACTTCCATCATAAAACTTACGGCTGTGCCGCTTTTCAGAATATTTCACTGAAAATAATATTGCTTCATTTTCCTCTGCGTATATATATTCGCATAAATGCTACGAACAAAGCGAGTCTGATTATCTTTCACGAGTATTCCCTATTTCCCTTTCAGGAGTTCCCTACTTTTATTATACCTAATAAAAATATCAAAACTCTTTCACATTTTCGAAATAGTAAAGCTAAAGAGATGAGTTACGGAAGTATAATTTATAACATCGTGTTCTTTAAAATAAAAATAATTGTTTACGACATTATACATCAATGCGGTTTTTGTATAATTAAAAATATCAACAAAATTCCTTTATTTTATTGATATCATCAAGCAAAATATTAAAAAATTTTTATTTTAAATAGTTTTGCAAACATTTTGCAATAGTTTAAAATGGTTTTAATAGCACCATTATTATTAAATTGTATAGGGTAAATCGGGGGAATACACCAGTTGGGGGAATATGCCACTCGTTTAACAATGATACCGATTAGCAGCGCTTGTGTTAGTGACACAGAATTATTTACAATTGCGTGCTTAACGTGTTGCATAAGTATCACGAATTTCCTCGCAACAGTATTGTTTTTATGAGGTAAATATGACGGCATGGTATACGAAAATGTGTTTCTTATAACTTTTAAAGTGCTTTATGTAAGTAATTATTTAAACATTAAACAATATTTAGCTCGATTAGCTTGTTAATCTATTAGAATAGGTTAAAATGAAAATATTTAATACATCGTTGATTCAATTTCTTAACAGTCATACTGTAGGGCAGATCGGGGCTGGTTGTCGTACAGGATTGATTGTCCAAATGCTTATAACTCAAACAGGACATAGCCGAAAAATCTCTTTTTGACTATAGATAGCTGATACAATATTAATTTGTTATGTAAAATGGTTTGCAACATAAGCATTGTATATATTATAGCGATTTTTGAGAAAATGAAGTTGGTGAGTAAATTTTTATAATCACCTATTTTTTGTTGTCTGACAAGTCTTTGGCATTATTAATCGTAATATCCCTGTATTCATAGAAAATGA
>NW_017298310.1:148946-158808 GCF_001594075.2 Trachymyrmex cornetzi
TATAGATATATGTTTTTTCATTTTTCATATAGAAACTATAGTACAAAGACAAATTACGTATTTTATGATTAAAATAACTATTTTATTTGTATTAATACTATAATTACTATTATTTTTCAAAATATAGAACTGATATTAAAATAAAAATTATTTTTTTTATATGTGTTGTCCATAACAAATATGCTACTGCCAATCCTAGAGCGTATGACAATCAACCCAGAACACGGGATTAATTGTCATATTTTCGCAGCTTCATTTAAAATTAAATAACTTATTTTTCTGATGAATTCACGAGTAATATTTTTTTTAATATATCCAAAGGATGTAGGTATATTGTAACGTATATAATATTTCAAAATCAGGCATCCACTTTTTCCTAAAAATCAATAATCAAAAACTGTGACAATCGGCCCCGGTCTCTCCTACATGCTCATCATAAGATGAAATAACGTCTTGGGGCAATATGCCAGTAGTCATTTTCTCTAATATATAGGTATATATATATATACATATATACATAAATATACATATATACATATATATATACATACATATATATACATATATACATATATACACATATGTATATATTATATATATTATACATTGAATATATTGTATTTTTTGTATGTGGCATATTACCCCCATGGTGGCATATTACTCATTTTTCAGCACTTTCGTATTTCTTTATTTTTAATAACAAAAAGTGAATATATTCGATTCAAATTATATACAAATCATAGATAAAGGAGGGAAGAAAAAGATCTGTATGTAAAGTTATTTTAAATTGAACAAATAATTACTCAATCTAATTTCGCTTAAGTGTGGCGTATTACCTGACTTACCCTATTAATTTAATTTATGATAATACTATTCCAGCTTCGGTTAGGATTTAATGTTTCAAGTTCGATTGATAATCAGTCTACAGTTTGCTTCAACTAACAAATATATGTATAAATCCGTATAACAAATCAAACTAACCAATACTCCTTATAAATCAAAGAATTGGAAAGAATACGGGCGTTAGGAGTCAGACGCAGAAAACGTCGCGCAAATAGTACATTTATGAATCTTGAAGCTTCTTTATTCAACAAACGCGCTTACATGTTTCGGTTCATTTTTGAGCCTTCCTCAGAGCAAACACAAACTAACATATATAATGTAAAAGTTATCCTGTCATGGTGAGCTCCCCTATCGAGAATTTAAATACCAGAATTAAACAAAAAGAAAGAAAAGGAAAATGAAAAAGAAGGGAAATACTAAAAACGTCGAATTAAAGAATATAGAAACTAATTTATTAAAAAACTTTAAGAATATAATTACTTATCCCGAAAATAAGGACTCTCACCACGATTACAAAGCACAGTATCGCAAACATTACCATGAATAATTCAAGAACCGGTTCCTGATATGTTGGCCAGTCGGTATCAGACACAGTGAGTCACTTTTTAGTTATTAGCTAGTATTGATGAAAATTGTAAAGTAATAAAAAATTTCGTCAGAAGAACTTATTACTGTGTACGAACGACACCGACTGACAAGACGTGACAACAACTCGAGCTTTTATAATTTATCTATAATCGGGAGGTAGGCCTTCGGAAGCCCCTCCATATCCGTCTGCAGATTGAGTCCATGCATTTGTCTCCTGATGAATATCATCTCCGAAATCAATCTCTTTCTGTAATGAGGTTCCTCGTCCAATATTGCAACGTTGTCCCAGTCAAAATCATGTCCCTCTTGCAACCGATGTTCCGTTATAACATTGCGAACAGACGTGTTCCATCGGATGCGGTTCTTATGCTCTGTGATTCTTGACTTCAGTTGTCTACACATCTGTCCCACATAACTCGCGTCGGAACTCTTACACGAAATCTTATAAACAATCTTCAACTTCTTATCACGCGGTAAAGGGTCCTTATGCACCCTAATAAATTCACGCAATTTATTAACACTATAAAATGATACCCTCATATGCTCGCTATTCAATCTACTAAACTTCTCAGTAATACTACGAACGAAAGGGACAGTGAATCACGAAGGCTGCATTAACGCCATTATCACTAACAACATTCTTCCTATTACTATCCATAATAATATTCTTCAAACGGTTGTTAATGTTCTCATATATAAAGCTCAAAGGATAATCATTCTCTAACAATACTTTAATTACGAAACAAAAATTATGAAAGTGGAATTTTGGATTCGAAAGCAAAACCACCCTATCAACTAATCCCGCGATTGTACCGATTTTCTGAGAAACCGGGTGCTGTGACCAAAAGTTCAAATATCTACCCGAAAAGGTTGGCTTGCGGTACCAATCGAACACTATCAACTCATTATCCCTAATCACTGTTACAATACATCCAAAAAATTCAATCTATCACAGGATATCTATAAAGTCTGTTACCACCCCTATATTTTAGAAACGGTTCAAAATTACGAAAAACCGCAAAATACGTGTCTGATAATTTCGAGAGGTTATTTTTTTAATGCGGTCGGGGAAGTTCCCCCTCTAACGGGGTGCCCCAATTTATAAATTTTAAATGGAACCCCTCCCCCTATTGTAGTATATCATATATAAGAGCATTAAAAAAAAAAGTTTTTGGTTCTATGGTAACTGTTCAAAATGGGCACCGTTCACTTCTCTCATAATCAATTATTTTACTGCTAAAAAATGAACGATTTTGAACAGTTTTAAATAGTTACTGTAATAAATCCAACACATATTGAAGAACACATAGAATTTTTCAAACTTTGACGCTAAGTAACTCCCAAATGGGTTAATGTATCAACCTCCGCATTAAACCAAAAGCTTCCTTTTTTTATGTCCTTTCAAATGATATGCTATAATAGGAAGGGTTCCATTTGAAAGTTTGGGCTCCCCGTGGCATCCATTGGGGGGGGGGGGGGGGAAAAACCGACTCTCTTAAAAGAGTAGACCCTCAAAATCATTGAACACGTATTTCGTGGTTTCTCATAGTTTTGAACCGTTCAAAATATAGAGATGGTAATAGACTTCAAAGAAACCCCATATATGCAAAATTAATTAAATCGTAAGTACGTAATCAATTACTTTCTTTCGCTCTTGTAATAGCGTTTCTAATAGTCTCAGAATATTAAAAAAGTCTCACTTTAATTAGTCATGGAAACAGTCAATATTGTTTGTGTTGACCTGATATTCATGCGCCAATGATAATATATTTAGCAATGTTACACATTTATACTCAAGGCATATATTTGTTCACGTTTGAAACTGAATTGAATTTTCTGGTTTCTGCATTTTGCGTTCACCAGAAAAGAATTACTACCGGATTTAAAATATATACTATGAATCGCTATATAATGCGTTTGTACAAAACAATCATTTTATGTGTGTAGGGGTGTGCGCGCGCGCGAAAGTGTGTGTGTGTATGTTCCAGTTACTGATTAATTCAATGTTTTAAATATATTTATGAGCGAAAGAAAAAAAACATTTTACAGACCGAGTTTATGAATTTATTTCGTAATTTTATTCACATTTTAAGAAACACATTTATAACCATAATTTTAATTAATATTTTTATTTTTAGACCGTATATGTGAGAAACACAATCAATGCAAGAAATTTAAATGCCTATTACGGTCGAAGCTGGATCTTCGTTGCTTTTAAAATAATTCAATCTTGAATTATTAATATATACTATATATGTACTTGCATATATACCATATTGTAGTCTTTTTCAAACTGCACGCCGAATTGTCCTAAGCCTCGGTGGTCTAAAGGCTTAGGACGGTATGCAAGAGATCCGGGTTCAAGTCCCGGCCGAGGTAATATTTTTTGCAATAAATTTATTAACTGTTTTATTAACTGTTAATATACTAACATCTTTATAATATATGATGCATGACAGTAGCATCAAATTATTAAATTGCTTGTCAATTTAATTCGCAATTACTAGAGTAGTTTTAATTGCGTTTATTTAGTCCGGAAAAACAATTCGGCGCGCAGTTTGTGTGTTTATGTGTGTGAAAAAGATTACAATATGGTATATATGCAAGTACATATATACCAGGTATGTAAATATGAAACCGGAATTTTTTAATATAGAAAATACACGTTTATTGCATGAAAATGATAAAAAATATTTTATTCGAAGTATTGCCCATCGCTAGCTATACATTTTTTCCACCTGTCTGACAATTTGTGGATGCCACGCCAAAAAAATTGTTGCTCTTTTAAGCCAAACCAGTCATCTAGCCATTTTCGTACATCTTCGTAAGAAGTGAAGCGCTGCTGAGCAAGTGCGTGTCCCATCGATGCAAATAAATAGTAATCGGACGGAGCCAAGTCTGGTGAGTAAGCCGCATGCGAAAGTATTTCCCAACCAAACGCCTCAATCGTTCATTGTCTTCCGTCCATAGCGATTTGGCCTTGCAATTGATGTCGATGGTTCACCTGGAGTTACCCATGATCTTTTACGCTTAGGATTCTCAAAATATATAATTTCTGTTGTACCTGGCAAGCAGCATTTCGCAAGTGGTTTTTCGGTTTTCCTGCTGTTTTTCATTCAGTTCATGTGGAACCCATTTTCCCAACTTCTGTATCTTTCCCATGGATTTCAAACGTATGGAGACGGCTTCTCGTGTCACATTCAATTGATCCGCTAGTTGTTGAATTTGAGCGTCATGCTCATCCAACAATGCTTGCAATTCGCTGTCTTCAAACTTTTTCGATCGTTTTCCACGTTCTTCGTTTCTCACGCCAAAATCGCCATTTTTGAATTTTTTAAACCACTTAAAGCACTGTGATTTATCAAGGGCATGCTCACCGTAAGCTTCGACAAGCATTCGATGCGATTCTGCAGCAGTTTTCTTCAAATGGTAACAGAAAATCAATGCTGTCCGCAAATCGTAGTTTCCAGGCACAAGATTCGACATGTTCAACGCTATTACAAACTATACTGTTGTATGAAACTTGTATTGTTGTGAGTTGAAAATCTTTGTCAGATGTCAGAAAAAGGAAATGGCGTCAATGACGTGGTCAGACGGCAACTTCATTGACAGTTATGGCCATCTATTGGTAAATTCAAGTTTCATATTTACATACTTGATATACGCGCCGCGAAATGAGATTAGGAGTGCATGTACGTGGCAGTCATTGCGATCGCGAAAATTTCTCTAAGTCCGTTGTTCGTTAAGTTCTTAAAACCATCGCAGTCGAGAGTGCGTTATTAAAACCATTTCTTTGTGTGCATTCCAAAAATCATCTTCATTGGTACTTATTCGTAAAACCTGACAGTCACGTACGTTATAGTTAAAGTGATATTATTTGTGAGTTTAGGGCCGCGAGTGCAATTAATTATTAATTTTGACTTTATTTTTCATTATTGAGCTATATTAGCTCAGTGGATTCGTTGTAACGAGTGCGCATATTAATTATTAAATTTCATTTGACTTCCAGTTTTCGCCAGCATTTGGTTGGTTAGGTTAGATTGGTTGATACGAGCCGGCCAATCGCGGTCCTCCGTGATTGGTCGAGGGGCCAACTCGTCCAGAGGCCCCTTTAATTTAACAGCAATTGAGCTCGTTATAACGGATCCACAAGTGCATTATATCGAATATCCACTGCCTAAGGTAAGGTGCCTTAAGTGCGCTAAATGTTTCGGCGATGAGGGGGTAGGAAAAGTAAAGGGCGAAAACAGCGACCTGCCGTATCTATCCATACATCTTAAAAAATATCACCCGGGAGACACAATAAGCTATAGATGTTCTGAATGCAACTATAAACCTAAAGGAAAATATCCATATAAGGACCCTGCCTGCACTATACCTAACAGAAACGTGCTATTTTGGTCGCAAAGTTGCAGAAAATATGTAACGTCTCTTGCACATCGCAACGACGTGAGTAGACATACTATTTTAATGGCAAAATCGCAGAAAATATGTAACGTTTTTTGCACGTCGCATAGACGTGCATAGAAAATATAATGTATAGTTGACAAAATTGATTCTCGAAGAATCTATGGCGGTGTTTAGCGCGGATAAATATAGGAGTCAGATTGGATGGAGTTTACAAACGACAGTGTACAATTAAAAAGTAAGTAATTGTTTTTTATTCTTTTATAATTATAATTTTTGTGTATAGTTTCTCTACGCATAATATTCTCTTTTTCCACTATTTTCAAACTGAATAATACTAATCGATAGAAAATTTGTTGAGGATCCTAACCCTATTTGCTACATTAACGTTTTTCAATATTTCGACATCAAAGACTTCATATATGACATGATCATGCGAGGCCGCCGCAATGAGGAAGTCGCCGATGACCGCCACGGTGAGTAATCCTCGTGTTGTGTTGGTAGAAGTAATTAGGTTACCTGTCAAAACCATCCAAAAAGCAGGCGTGCAAAACGCGGCCAAACCGGCACGCGCTCCCTCTCACCCCCCGCAGAGGACATCACAGGAGGCGGGGGGTTCACGGACATCGGTGATAAAGGGAAAATGCTGAGAGGGAGCGTATAGGAAGTTGCCCGCAAATAAAGATCTTCCAGTATCATCCAGGACTCGGCGGGCAACTAGCGTGCCGGTTGAGAAGAGCGACGACACGGCAAGACGAGAGCGCGTCTCCCTACACCCTCCTCGTACAAAGGGAAATTATTTTATACTAACATCTTCATCCGACGAGGAGGGTACACCACTCCAGCCGGGCGGAGTGGGAAGACTGTCACTGCGAAGGAAAAAGGTAACCTGATCACCCCCTAGTACAACATCCATTGAGGAGGTGGTCACAAGATCCAGGAGGTCGACCAGCGCTCCCGTCGAGAAGAGTGCGGTGGATACACACCTGTCAACTCTGGACCGGCCATCGTCTAGAGCGACAGGCAACTCGACGTCGCCAATCGCAGGGGACTTGAACATCAATGTCAGCCATTGCGAGAAGACGCCCCCTGCGATGCTCCCCAGTCTGCCTCCGACCACCAGAGGTAGTCCATCGGGGAGTCCAGGCGAGATACTAATATCATTCTTGCCGGCGACGTCGCTACCGACGACACTCACCACGTGCACGGTAACAACGACCACCTATGGAAGCCCCATTACATCCACGGGCTTCACAGGTGGCGTGGGGAGGCAAACAACACCACCAACTTGCCTCCCCCAAAGGAACATCCTCCCGACCACATCGGGAAGGAAATAATGTCACCGTGGCGGTCACATCACTACCGATAGGCGGCTTCAGTACGTCCTCGCTCATCCAACCAAGGCCAATGACACCGGAGCCTGAGCGGGGACAAGAGGAGCGGCGACAAGAAGGCGCGGTGTCCATAACGCCCATCGTCGAGGGGGACAACCGGTGGGATGGCCAATGGACGGTAAGCGTGGGAAGAAGAGCGAAAAGGAGGCTGCAGACAAACGATAGATCCCCCTCTAACTCCGAGTCCTCGCCAACCGCTGGACATCGCGTTCGCCGCGCATAGCTGCGCTATGTGCATTAATTGCAGCGTCGACGAACCAACACGATAGAAGCCTAAACGTCGAAAGTACGTACAACAATATTTGCCCAGGGAAGACTCCGCCCTGTAACATTTTGCCGGTCGGGGCGGAGCGACGACGCCGGGAGACACCGCCGGAGGAAAACGAGGAAGGAGACATCGGACAGCGTATTGGAACAAAGGTTAGTGTCGAACATCCTAGTGCTCCCATATATGTACGTGGTGTGATGTCTCGACGGGGAGTAGCCGCGTCATCCATAGTGCCACCGCGAGCCGATCGTCGGGAGGGCGGTCGGTAGCATCATGGTCTGGACGCACCTGTCGGGCAGCCGTTGCGGGATTGCCCGACGCCTGCGACTGTCGCGAGGCAGCGTAGGCGTGAGCGGGTCGCCGCCCGCGACGCGCTGCTCAATTGGGCCAAGGACGTAGCTACAATTGCTGACCTGGAGGCGTTCGCGACTTCGGTAGCGGCGTTCTTTGGGGAGGATGCATCAACCACTGGTGCTGCAGCCCGTATTCGCGATCATTCGGTGCGGTCACGGGAGGCGGGGGCGCGTCGGGGGGGTGAGGAGAGGCGAACCTCCGGAGAGAGAGGGCGCCGGTAGGCCGGGGTCAGCGTCGGCTGGCCCCGGAGCATCGGGAGAAGCGCGCGGGGACTGGGTGCGAGAGGCTAAGGGCCTTCAAGCGCTGTAGAGGGCGAACCGGCGTAAGGCGGTGCGAGAGGTACTCCAAGGACCGGCCGATCAACGCCAAGTGCCGAAACGCCGGGTCGAGGAGTACTTCGAGCATCTGTATAGCGGCGGGGATGCCCTGGATGGCGTTGGCGTGGAAGCCGAACGCCCCGACTCCCCAAGTTCGCAGGAGGTGTCCGCGGTCCTGGGTCCGCTCGCAGAGCGAGAGGTGGACCGTCGGCTCCGGTGTATGAACAACTCTGCGCCGGGTCCCGATGGTGTATCGTACCGTGACCTCCGTGCGGCGGATCCGAGAGCGCGGCTCCTCATATAACATTTGCTTGCGGACCGCGTCCTGGAAGACCTCCAACACAGTGTTGATACACAAAAAAGGAAACCGGGGCACATTGGAGAACTGGCGCTCTCTCGCTTTGGGGGACACCGTCCCCAAACTCTTCGCCGAGCTCTTGGCCAACCGATTGACCGACTGGGCGGTCACTCGTGGGAAGCTCTGCTCCGTGCAGAAGGGCTTCTTGCGAAACGAGGGGTGCTACGAGCACAACTTCGTCCTGTAGGAAATTCTGACGCACGCCAAGCGCACTAAGCGCCAAGTGGCGGTGGTCACGTGGTTGGACCTGTCCAACGCGTTTGGATCGATCCCGCACGCGACCATCCGCAACGCGCTTATAAGATCCACGGTGCCTCATAGCGATATGGGGCTCCATGTACGATGGTTGCACGACGAGGGTGCGAACCGCCGAGGGTCACACAGCACCCATCCCCATCCGGTCGGGCGTCCGTTAGGGTTATCCGCTAAGCCCTATCATATTCAATCTAACCATCGACTCGGTCGTCCGTGTGGCGGCCGAGTCAAATGATGGCTACAGCCTACACGAGCGCTCGTGGTCCGCGCTGGCTTATGCGGACGACATCGCACTACTGGCCCAGACGCCCGAGAGGATGGAGAGGTTGTTAGCCTCTGTGGAGGCGGAGGCAGCGTCGGTAGGGTTGCGGTTCAACCCTACAAAGTGTGCCACCTTGCACGTCGATGCGGGGAATGGTGGCAGGGTCCTACCGACATCATTCCAAATCCAAGGGCAGACGATAAACCCCCTGGCTCAGGGTTATTCGTACACCCACCTTGGCATTCCAACTGGGTTCTCCGTTGACCAGACGCCTTACGCCGCTGTCGGGGACATCGTCTCGGACTTGGAGTGATCCCGATTGACCACGGCTCGATTGGACACCACCAACCAGCGACCGGTGCTTAGGAGCTTTGTAGTCTCAAGCGCTGTGAGTGGCTCGTGTCCAATTGAGCCGTGTCCAACTGGTTACCACCCCTCGGACTTGCGTGCAGTAGACCGCTCACTACTCGCCCCGTGGCAGATGATAGAAGTTCTGGGAATCTTCATCCTACCCAGGTTGGACCTTCTGCTGCGGGGGGCCAGAGTGTTTAAAAGGTGGCGCCCAGTTGCACACTGCTCAATTGGACACGAGCCACTCACAGCGCATAAGACTAGAAAGCTCCTAGGCACTGGTCGCTGTGATTGGTGGTGTCCAATCGAGCTGTGATCAATTGGGATTACACCGTGTTTAAGGGGATCCTCAAGGCCGTCGACCTTAACATCCGTCGACATGTTAAATCCTGGCTCAACCTCCCTCAGCGAGCGAGTGCGGAGGGAGTCTACATGCCTCCTCATTTGGGGGGGGGGGGGGGGAAC
>NW_017298310.1:160058-167846 GCF_001594075.2 Trachymyrmex cornetzi
ACGCCGCCAAGAGCGGTTCGTCGACGCTGGCTCGCCGAGGAAAGAGCAGCGCAGGATGCGGCGCGTCGCGTTTCGAACGTTGCGAGTGTCGCGTAATTTATTCTTGTGTTTATTCTTGGCTTCCCCTTTTTCAATCCAGCAGAGAGAGCGGTCTAATGTCCAACTATTTAATACTTAATTGTGTTCACAGTGCTACTCGCCTATTTCATTGTATATATATTTTATTTTTAATTTTATATTGTTTGACTGTTGGACGGGACCCCTCTCTGCTGATTTTAATTATTTATTTATTTATTCGGTATACTATTGTATCTTTTATTGTTTAATAGCTATGCTATTTTATTCTCTGCTTCTTTCTACCCTATCTTTCTTCTATCTTCTTTTTTCTATCTTCTCTTTCTTCTCTTAAGTACTATTGTACTCTTTTTTTTTAATTTTTTATATTTTATATTTATTTATTTATTATATATTTATTCTATTTGTTTGTGGGGCCCTGACTGTTCGAGTGTACATGCCGCTTATTGCGATTTTTGTATTTTACACGAGTGTGAATGTGCGCGATATACACTACTTAATTTTATTGTTACTTATTATTATTTTGCTGCACGCGCTCCTCCGGGACTTTTATACTTTTGACGACACTTCTGTGATATCCCGAAGGAGCAATGTACTGTGATAACGTATCCCCCCAGCTAGCGTGCTGGGGGAATGAAATATATTGTGATATTCCCGCGAAGACTGGGGGGGCTTGCCCCTCAGTCTTTTAGTTTTAGTATCCCATGAGCGGAGGGCCATTGTCCCCCGCAATAAATATATTTTTTAATAACGCGCGGCCTAGCCGCTTATTTTTGTACCACCCCAGAGAGGAAATGACTCTCTGGGGAACTTCTTTGAAAATAAAAGTTCAATTGTGTTATAATTTCTTCTTCAGCTTCTTACTGTTAATATTTGGTGTTAAACTTAATTCCTATCGCTCGCTACTAGAGGGCTCCGCCTCCAACGCTGACGAGTTTCGACGATGAAGTCACATTTCTTTTGTAGTTTAGACATCGCTGAAAGTGATTTAATCCTCACACGTTAGATTTCTCGACGCCAAAGAGATTTTCCAATCGAATGAAAATGAATCGCGATAAGCTGTTTTTCCGACATGTGCTTCTTCACTACTTCGACCTCAAGAAAACCGCAGCTGAAGCGCATCGCTTATTATGTGTATGATGATGAAACTCCATCGGAAAGAACATGTAGAGTTTGGTTTGAACGCTTCCGAAACGGTGATTTTGATGTGAGAGACAAAGAACGTCGAAGACAGCCGAAAAAATTTGAAGATGTCGAGCTGCAAGAATTGCTTGATGAGAATCCAACTCAAACGTTTTTAGAGTTATCGAAACAGTTAAATGTTACTCTAAAGGCCGTCTCAAAACGCTTGCGTGCCATGGGAAAGATTCATAAGGAAGGGAGATAGCTACTACATGAGTTGTCAGAAAGTGCCATTTCGAATCGTTTGACTATTGCGACTTCTTTGCTTGCCAGGTAAAGAAAAAAGAGTTTTTTGTGGCGCATCGTAACTGCCGATGAAAAATGGATTTATTTTGATAATTCCAAGCGGAAAAAATCATGGGTGGACCCCGCCCAACCATCTGCTTCAACGCCGAAGAGGAATTTTAACGGGCATAAGGCCTTGCTGTGCGTTTGGTGGGACCAGGAAGGTGTGCGGTATTATAAACTCTTGGGTCCAAATGAAACCGTTGATCCGTGTCAGTAAGTGCGTGTTGCATCGATCGGAAGAGATGGTAATCCGACGGTGCCAAGTCTGGAGAGTACGCTGGATGCGGGAGAACTTCCCATTCAAGCTCTAAAAGTGCCTGCTTTACGCTTTTCGCGACATGCGGTCGAGCGCTATCATGCAACAAAATGACTGTGCGTCGATTGTTGGCTACGGATGATCTTTTTTGCATCAATTTATCACTCAATCGGTTATAATTGCTGTTTGTAGCGATCAGCTGTAACGGTTTCATTTGGACCTAAGAGTTCATAATACCGCACACCTTCCTGGTCCCACCAAACGCACAGCAAGGTCTTATGCCCGTGAATATTCCTCTTCGGCGTTGAAGCGGATGGTTGGCCGGGATACACTCATGATTTTTTCCGCTTGGGATTATCAAAATAAATTCATTTTTCATCGCCAGTCACGATGCGACACATAAAACTCTTTTTTCTTTGCCTGGCAAGCAAAGAAGTCGCAATAGTCAAACGATTTGAAATGGCACTTTCTGACAACTCATGTGGTAGCCATCTGCCTTCCTTATGGATCTTTCCCATGGCATGCAAGCATTTTGAGACGGCCATTGGAGTAACATTTAACTGTTTCGACAACTCTAAAAGCGTTTGAGCTGGATTCTCATCAAGCAATTCTTGCAGCTCGACATCTTCAAATTTTTTCGGCTGTCCTGGACGTTCTTTGTCTCTCACATCAAAATCACCGTTTCGGAAGCGTTCACACCAAACTCTACATGTTCTTTCCGATGGAGTTTCATCACCATACACTTCGGATAATAAGCGATGCGCTTCAGCTGCGGTTTTCTTAAGATCGAAGTAGTGAAGAAGCACATGTCGGAAAAACAGCTTTTCGCGATTCATTTTCAATCGATTGGATAAATCTTTTTGGCGTCGAGAAATCTAACCTGTGAGGATTAAATCACTTTCAGCGATGTCTAAATTACAAAAGACATATGACTTCATCGTCGAAACTTGCCAGTATTGGAGCCAGCACCCTCTAGTAACGAGCGCCGGAAATTAAGTTTAACACCTTAATGAATTTATTGTGAGTTGAATCTATTTGTCATTGTAATAAGTAACGCCATCATAAATTATAATCTACATAAAATGATTAATGTAGGGCGTGTAAAAGATTTAGTGGTTATTTCGTTATAGATACCTGTAGTGGAACAGTAAAGCATGTTGTATAGCAAAATACAAGAGCTTTGCTTTCGTATTCTGTTTAGTTTGTTGTCGTGTATATCGTTTGGGATATATGGCATTTTTAGCGAGCGGGATTTATGCCCAAAGCATACAAAGTGTGCAGATTGAACTCAGTGCACTAAATGTATTAAACGCATTATATGAAATATGTACCTCATGTCATAACACTTGCAATATATGTAGGAAGATCGTAATTGTTATTTATTACTTCATATACATATTTACCGTTCTTATTCTTTAATAAAACTTTATAAACATATTTTATAAATTATTATGTCATTATATGTCTTTTTTATATGCATTATTTATAAATTTTTCATGAGCCGTACATATCCCCCCCTCCCCTTATGAGTAGCTATATCCCACCCCTATGGGATATATGGTAAAAATGCAAGGGTTTCAAAAAGTTTATTTTTTAATATGAAAAATAAATATTTCGGATTTCTAATATTTTTTTCATAATAGTAGAGAGTACGAAGTTTTTACTGATATAGTTCGTTTACTATAAACATAGTAAGTAATACTTAATAAATTAAGTTTTCAATAGGTGTGGCGTATATACCGAAGTTACCCTATAGTCTCTTATTGCGTTAAGTGCAAATAGAAGAAACGTTTTAGTCTTTATTTAACGGCACACGAAGGAGGGAGATGGAGAAGGAGAGTAGGAGAGAGAGAGAGAGAGAGAGAGAGAGAGAGAGAGAGAGAGTGAGTGAGAGAGAAGAGAGAGAGAATAGTTAACGTGTAATATAAATTCATAGCCTTCGTTTTATGAAATGAAATAAACCTTACCAAAAACTGCGAGCCGATAGTAATTAAATTGCATGAACAAAAAATTACAACATTTTATAAATACACGCAAAGAAAAGTACTGAATACGAACGGAATAATTGCGTAGCGCTCTTTACGAAGTACTGAGTCTTTAAATCCACATTTGTATGCGCTCTCGCTTGGCGTTTTTTTTTGCTGCTGTACGCAGAGAGAAAATGAAAGAAGCGGCGAAAAATGGGAGTAAGAGTTGAGGCGAAGGAAAGGTATTCCGCGAACGTAAATTCCTTCCTAGTTAGATTTTAACTTTAAATTTACAGCATTCTACCACTAAATTATTGTCCCCGACCTTTCTTCGAGGACCAGCCGTTAAGCAAAAGAGCAATGCTCTGAATCGAGCAATTAATATTTGGCCATGGTAACCTTCGATTACTTTGCAAAGATCCCTCGGAAGGGACTTGTTCCGTGACGAAACCTATCAATTTTCTCTAATCGTCTAGTG
Source organism: Trachymyrmex cornetzi (assembly GCF_001594075.2). Classification (NCBI taxonomy): domain Eukaryota; kingdom Metazoa; phylum Arthropoda; class Insecta; order Hymenoptera; family Formicidae; genus Trachymyrmex; species Trachymyrmex cornetzi. The sequence goes on from NW_017298310.1 coordinate 164,305, forward strand.
GGTCACAATAATGACCTGCGAACGATTGATTTAAAAGTTCCACTTTGCCATCTATCGACGATAAATCACCGGATACATCTGAAATTGCGCTGGTAATGCAAATATGACTACTCGCCATCGTTGCGTGGTCGTATATACGTAATCACGATAAAAGTTTGAAATACACGGGGGATTAATAACGTAACTGCGTTTATCCCCCGATTATTTCCATAACGAAATTTCATTTATACTTCCAATAAAAATCCATTAGAGGTTATACATATGTGAAAGGTTTCTTGAAAGACAAAAATGTTTTTTAAATTGATAGAAAAATAATTCCGTTAAAAGCAGCGAGATTAAAATTTCTACGAAAAGTATATTCTAGACTTTGTGAAAAATTAATAAAGGAAGATGTTAAAAAAGAGCCGATTTGGTCCAAAAAGGAATAGTTTTCAACTTTGGACGTCAAACAATAGTGACATATTTTATTTTTACATTTAATTTTCAATCATTTAATTGTATTTATTAATTTATGTATACAGGATGTCTGGAAAGTTGTGACAAAGCGTGTAGATAGAACGGACAAAACTGAGTCGAAAAGTGAAAAGTTCTCTACCATTTTGCAATTTTCGCAATAGTTAACAAGATATTAATTACTAAAAATCGCTAAATATTGGTTTACAATAATTTTTTACTCAAATACTATAAACTTTACAGGAAAACAGCAAGAGACAAAAATTGTTTATTTTCTTCTCATAAAGTCCTGAGAATTTAAAAAAAATTTTTTAATACTATATTTTCTCAGGTAAAAATAATTAAATAAAATAAATGCAGTATTAAAAAGTTGATACAAAATTCTAAAAAATTTAGTTCGTTCTACCTGCCCATGAAATATTTGACGATTATTTTGCGACACCCTGCATATATTAGTTATATCTAGAATGCAATGTAAATTTATAAAAAAATTGAAAATTATTACGGTTTTTAATTATGATTTGACCCTAACTTTGTCATTTCCGAGCGGATATGAGTTGTGTTTCATATGATACTGTCAACTGATTTTGTAACTGTGATAACAAATAGGTAATAGTTAAGAAATTTTTGAGCACTGGTTTCTTGCTTCATGGACCACACCAAACGTATGATGACTTACTTTGAGACAAGATGCGTGTAAATGTTAATTACAGTATTGTTTGAACAATTGAGGTGTCGCTTTATTGATTCGCTGTTAATAACTCAAAATACGGAGTCGAGACATACGGCCATTTGATGTTTAAACGATTATTATGACTTAATACCCGTGTCGTTTTTGAACTAAAATAAAATAACGACTTTTATTAAATCTGCGCATTGATTTCTGTCCCTTTATTACCTATTAATTTTTGTATATTAAAAGAAATAGTGTTTTTTGTAGATTTTAACCTCCTAAGATACGATTATTTGAAAGTCCATAACGTTTGAGAAACATCTTGAAAATTAAGTACAAACATGATGTATTCATTCAAATTTTAATATCCTTACTCAATTTTCAAGATGTTTTCCAAATCCTATGAACTCTCCGATAATTTTATCCTATCTAGCAAGTAACAGTTTACAAAAAACATTATTTCTTTTACTTACGTCTTTTTGAGCAAAAATTAACCCTTTTTTAACATCCTCCTTTTAATGCTATAATGAAAAGGAGACGGTTTGTACATTTTTGCATATTATAATGTAACATCAAACTATCTGAATTCTATAAATGTTCTTCTAGTAAACGTTTCTTCGTTTGTCTATAAGTACGGGTTTCCTTGTTTTTGCAGTGGAAAAATGCCACTAGTAATAATAAATCAAATCTTTTTCGATAGCAATAGCTGCAAGGCACCGATAATATCAGAATTGTCAGGATCACGGGTCGGCCATTTATACAAGGGGTCGCACTATTGACCAATCATAGACGTCGATTGGATGTGACATCATAAAAAGCACAGAAGCGAGGCAGCACTTATGGCTCACGGAAAATTGTCCATCAGCCTGAATGAGAGATGCCTCACGGATGGGAACAAAATCCATGTCATTTTGATAAAGGAAAAAAAATGCGACAAATTTTAGGAATATGTCTCAGGAAAAATCTCATTTTCGTAACATAAATTTCATCTATGAGTATTCAGGAAGGAAGAATCGATATTAAACACAAGATAATTAAATGATTCTTGCATGTTTGAAAAAATTTAAGGAAATGTTCTTAAAAACTTTTATATCTTCGTGCCGTCAGTAAGAGAAACAGCATATAGTAATACAAAGTATATACAGAATAAGTAAGAATATACGTATTACATTTATTATAATAAAAAATATATGCAAACGCGTAGAGTTCGCAAATGCTTCGTTATTGCTGCATATGCAAGAAATCCAGAGGGCCGATGTAAAACGTAAGAAAATTACGAGGCTATCGCATTTCGTAGGGATAATCCTAAAAGATTAATGCAGCAAGCGAAGAATATTTCGCGAAATATCTGCTCAAACGTACTACTGCCGCTAATGTTCATCGTGCGAACGGAATACCTGACGAAGCTGGGACTTGCGTTTTTCTTCCCGTCCTTCGTCACTTCCGTAGCTGCTCTTATACCTCTGCAAAGCCGGAGATGCAAATTTGTCAACAAGTTTGTCTTGCAGTATATCGCACGATGTATTTATCATTACACGATATGCATATATGTGCATGGTAATATTGCGTATCGCGCCATAAATTTCTGCATAATTGTAGTCATCGGTATATGGTGTGAGTGTGTGTATATGTGTATGTGTACGTGCGTGCATGCGTGCGTGTGTGTGTGTGTGTTTGGGCATATGATGATATTTTATTGTAACATCAGCTAGGCCTGCTAGGCTATAATTAAAGCTAATATAACGTATCTATAGTACCTGAAAAGTCTACTTATATTTATAATAAGACGAGTTATACAGTAAAAATGAGTTATACAGTAAAAACATTTTGTGTTAAAATGGCTTTTGTTAAAATTTTTGTGTTAAACTTTTAGCCGAGTGTTCATTTGATATAATGTTATTATATTATTTTAATGTTTTGTATTAAATTGGTACTTAAGGTAGCTCTCCAATAAAGTGCCGAAAATTTGGAATGCCTCACCAGGGCTCACCCAAAATTATAAACAAAAAACTCCAAAAAATAGGGCGAATGAGAGTCAGCGTGGTAATTAATACGCAATCTTAATTCTTCAATCCAAAAAGTAAAATCCTTATTCCAAAAATAGTACGTTTCTGTTCACTTTAGAACCATCTTCAGCAAAACAAATTTAAAATATCAATCCCTTCATGTCAAAGAAAAAGTCACCATCAGATTAGCAGATTTGATGTTATAATCCAGTGGTCGCAAGGATTTACACATTTCGGGCCGATTCCGGCGCGCGGAACCCCCACCACCGCACGGTCGAACCGCCGGGCGGTCAGGTGACGCTTTGACTCAGGGGCGCTCCTATACCAGAAATATACTGGGAGCGCGCCTTCCGCCAAATTATTATTGAAATGTTTTTTATTAAATAATTTATATAATTATATTATTTATT
>NW_017298310.1:167988-170744 GCF_001594075.2 Trachymyrmex cornetzi
ATATAAATTATTAAATAAATAATATAACTATAAATTATTAAATAAATAATATAATTATATAAATTATTTAATAAAAAACATTTCAAAAATAATTTAGCGGAAGACGCGCTCCCAGTATATTTCTGGTATAGGAGCGTCTCTAAGTCAGAGCGTCACGTGACCGCCCGGCGATTCGACCGTGCGGTGGTGGGGGTCGCGCGCCGGAATCGGCCCGAAATGTGCAAATCTTTGCGACCACTGTTCTATGTATAATCTATTCGAAAGATTAAAATTATCTTATAAATATTTCTATTAGTTTCAAATTAACAATAAAACTGGTGACTCACCTCGAGACATAGAAGGAATTCGTCTCAACTGGATTTAATTACAATTAATATTCACTAAAAAGCTAGTAATTTTTTATAGGCGCACCCACTCTCACAAAAAAGAGGTATGACAGATAGAGCGTTTTTATTATCGGATCACGATAATAAAAACGAAATATATCACCAAAAGAATTTGGAACATATTGTCAGTGCATTATTAAGAAATAAGTATCCTATTGACTTAATTTTTAATACTATTAATGCACGTTTAAAAATTCTCTTTTATAAAGGTACGATACAACAGAAAGAATCAAGTGACGAAATCAAGAAGGATTGTATTTCTCGGTTTGTACTACCTTATGTTCCAAAAATTTCAGACGAGTTTAAAAGAATTAGTAAAACTTTTAACTAAATTAGCTTTTACTAGCTTAAATAAATTAAATAGTTTGATCAAGGGACATAAAGACATTCTCCCAAAAGAAAAAAGAAAGAATGTTGTTTATAAAATTTCATATAAATTTGGCGATGCCTCTTACGTCGGACAGACTAAAAGAAAACTAAAACCTAAATTGGCTGAGCACCGCAATCATATTAACCGGAATAGTAACAACCAATCAGTGATCACAGAACATCGTATTGAATATGATCATGACTTCGATTAAGAGAATGTCGCGATTCTAGATGAAAAGCGTTTTCTTAATAAGCGTTTAATATCTGAATACCTTCATATAGTAATGCCACAAAATAGTCTAAATTTACGCTCAGATACAGAAGGTGTACATCATACTTATATACAATTATTAAAAGACATCAAATAATTAAGCCGTTTATTTTGAAAGTGGCCTAAGTCCATTTTTCAATGTTTTGTTGTTGACCTTTGTAGTAGCGTGTACAACTTGAAGTTAGCTGTCAACATTTTTTTTTTAAATGGACTTAGATCACTTTCAAAATAAACGGCTCAATTATAAATTATCAGTTATACAAAAATTTTTTTTATGAATCGACATTATCGTTTTCTTTTTATTTTCGTGATTTGACCTGACATGTCTTTCCTATTATATTAAGTATATTAGTCATGTTTCGTTCGAGCTGCGATCAACATGCGTTTTGTAATTTGATACTTTTTAGTGAATATCAATTGTAATTAGATCCAATGTTGAAACGAATTCCTTCTATGTCTCGGGGTGAGTCGTCAGTTTTATTGTTAATTTGAAACTTGTTTAATAGAAATATTTATAAGATAATTTTAATGTTTCGAACAGATTATAACATCAAATCTGCTAATCTGATGGTGATTTTTTCTTTGACATGAAGGGATTGATATTTTAAATTTGTTTCGCTGAAGATGGTTCCAAAGTGAACAGAAATGTATTATTTTTGGAATAAAGATTCTACTTTTTGGATTGAATAATTAAGATTGCGTATAAATTACCACGCTGACTTTCATTCGCCCTGTTTTTTGGAGTTTTTTGTTGTTGAATTTGGGAGAGTCCGTAAGAAGATTACATTATTATTGTTCAAAATTATAAATATCTGCATAATTTGAATAAAATATTAAAACTACGTGTTTATTTTAATGAAATAGTATGGAACATATGATAGTTAATCAAGAGCTGCATCTTCATCGAATGAAAACAAGATGAGATTATGTTTTATTTATTTTATATATGATTTACTTTTCTAGGTTAAATTTATACGCAAGTTTATGCACGTAAATATTTTTCCAGAATGGCCGTTAACCTATTACTTTTTTGTGACCTTACATTTTTATTTAATTTGACTGCGCTTTACATTTGAAGGTATGTTTTCTCTTTTATAATAATTACTTTAGGTTCTGAACATTTAGATAGTTTTAACTTATTATATTCTGCGTTATCTTTTTTACCTATTTTATTTCGCATATTTTTATATTGTTCTGGACTCCTTTTTATTTATATTTTTATATCCTTTTTAATAATATCCTTTTTATTTATATTACTGAATTTTACTATACACATATTATATACGAGGTGTGATCAAAAAGTAAGGTGACTTTTCATTTTTATAAAAAAATATTCATTTATTTATCCAAAATTATGTTATCCCCTTCAAAATAATCCCCCTCTGATACAATGCACTTGTGCCAGCGCTTTTTCCAGTCGTCAAAACACTTCTGAAATGCACTTTTGGGTATTGCCTTGAGTTCCTCCAGCGATGCAGCCTTAATCTCCAGCGATGCAGCCTTAATCGTCGCAAATCTTCAAATCTTCGTCCTTTCATGGGCCTTTTCAATTTTGGGAAGAGGAAAAAGTCGCAGGGGGCCAAGTCTGGTGAATACGGTGGCTGAGGCATGATGACAGTATTGTTTTTGGCCAAAAAACTACTCACTAGTAACGACGTGTGCGCAGGTGCATTATCATGGTGCAGAATCCATGAATTTTCTTTCCACACTTCCGGACGTTTTTTTCTTAT
>NW_017298310.1:170926-172863 GCF_001594075.2 Trachymyrmex cornetzi
GCACGCAAACACGAGTCTAACCTTTATGCCTCTCACATAAAAACAACACATGCTATATAGTCAAAACTGTGAACATATGATCGTGACGAGTGTACCAACACAACAAAATAAAAATTTTGAAATTAGAGTGTACAGAGCGCGCGAAATTAAAAAAGTCACCTTACTTTTTGATCACACTTCGTATGTCACATATTTTGTTGGTAACTAAATTTTATACACGTTTATTCTTACATTAGTCAATTTATACTGTAGAATCTGGATTAACCTTTCGTAAGAAGGATTAATTAATTTGACTTACTTAATGGCATTATCAGCGACATTTTTATATTTGGCGAATACTCTTTGTAATCGAACCATGGCGTATATCCAAAATTTATTTTTTGATAACTACATATATTCATTGTTGGATACCCAGCGATATTTGAATATTTGGCGTAAATCCAGGATCTATCTTCCGTCTACTACATATAACTGAAATCAGGGCCTGAACAACGAAGGTCTATTTTTAATCATTATCATTGTACTTCTATAATTAATGATTTTTGTTAGTCTATTTTAGTAACCGCTTTTATATACATACTTATTTATAACTTTGAAAATGACCCAAAGATGGTCGAAACGTTAGTTTGATATAGACATATTTTTATCTTGTTTTTACTTTTATGTTACTTAATGTCAACTGTATCATATGTACGTACATTAAAATTTGTTTGTTTTGGCTCGAAGCTCTTCTTATTATATTTTGTTTTATTTGAATTATTTGAGTCTTTCTTTATTATGTATTTTTTGTGACCATTAAAATTGTAATTTTTTTAACTATTATAATCTAATTTTTGAGAAAAGTCTATGATAAGTCTATGATTTTGTGTGCAGTTAGTCAAAGAAGCGTCTGCGAGCCTTATCTGTCACTAAGTTATACGTGAAAAGTTACATTTTTAACTTTTTTTTTTCTGTCTTATTTCATCGTTAATCTACCGTAAAATTTTGCACACGTCAATTTTGGTACTTCAAATCCATTAAACAATTAGACATTTCTGTGGTAATTCGATTTACTAAAGAACCACTTTAAAACATTTCTTAGTATTAAAATAACACAATTTATAAATAGTTGAATAACCAATATAAAAACTGAAATAATTTTAAAATGTAAATTCTAAGATAAAGAAATATGCTAATTTAACATATCATAAATGTTAGTCTTAATGAAGAAATTTGTTCCTAAAACAGATCAAAGCGTTATCTTTTTATGTTAATTTTTTATATGATATTTTTATTACTATTATAACATGTTCGTTTCGTTAACACAACAATTTAAACATAAATGAGCAAAGAAGGCTATTCGAAGTGGGTCTTGATTCCTAACAATTTTGAATTTGTATAATTTTCAGTTTAAACAAATTGAGCACCAATTATTTAAAGATCTTGAAACATAGTTCTAAATTAAAGTTGTAGAACGTAATAGGGTAAGGTACAATTTCGAACATGGTACAATTGTGAAGAAAACAACTCGAAGATTTTCGAGATTTAAATGTGGTAACTCTAACTTTATTGTGTGAAGGGTATTAAAGGATACCAAAGTAAAAAAACCAAATGTGAATCTCGAGAATTGGATTCAAATATTAGGTGTTAAACTTAATTCCTGCCGCTCGCTACTAGAGGGCTCCGCCTCCAACGCTGACGAGTTTCGACGATGAAGTCACATGTCTTTTGTAGTTTAGACATCGCTGAAAGTGATTCAATGCTCACAAGTTAGATTTCTCGACGCCAAAGAGATTTTCCAATCGATTGAAAATGAATCGCGATAAGCTGTTTTTCCGACATGTGCTTCTTCACTACTTTGACCTCAAAAAAACCGCAGCTGAAGCGCATCGCTTATTATTCGAAGTGTATGGTGATGAAACTCCATCGGAAAGAACATGTAGAGTTTGGTTTGAACC
>NW_017298310.1:173143-184546 GCF_001594075.2 Trachymyrmex cornetzi
GAATGGATCGCCTCGAAAGACACCGTGTTCTACTGTCGTGGGATTGCCCTGTTGCCAGAGAGATGGAAAAAAGTAGTAGAAAATGGACGAAGTTACTTTGATTAAGGTATTCATTCATCTTCCCTTCGAAACAAATCAATTTTGGAGACGAAAAAACGGCAGGAATTAAGTTTAACACCTAATAAAAATCTTATTTCGCGCGCGCGCGCCCGCGTTCAGTATTGTATTGGAAATTGTAACACTTTATTACCCCTTATCACAAATTATATAAACTGATAAGCAATTATTACTGATAATAAAATGATCATCTTTAAAACAGGAAATTTTACTAATTAATTTATTTATTTACTTCATATGTTAATAAAAATTTGTGTGACCATTTTGAAACACATGAAATGTATTAAATTTAACAGAAATTTTTCAACTGTACAGCGGAAGTATCATTAACTGCTCTTTCTTGGTTAGTTTTTGGAGAGTGTTAATATAACAAAAAACAATAAAAGAAGAATTAGCGGGTTTACATATTTGCATTGGACTCAATATAATAAAACGCAGCCGTAGAACACTGTAGTAGCGATACATATAGTTATCTTCACATTTGCATTGTCCGGAAATGTATGTCTGTGAGTGCAGTCTCGTCGCTGTTGGCAAGGGACAATAAAACATTTCGATCCGGTTAAGTGAAAAGACATTACGCGTTACGTATGCGAACGGTGTAAGCTGCAGGAAGGTGAGAATGCTCGATGGGGAGAGACGGAGGTGATGGTAGGGTATCTCGACAAGATTGATGCCGCTTTGTAGACGACCACCGATACCTTTGTTGCATCGTGCATGTATACGCATGTACCGAGGATAGGCGAGTGCATTTTCTCGTGCACGAGCCAAGCGCCGTACGAACATCGCCCCGCGGGCGGAATGTCACATCGCGTCGGTCGTGCGGCCGCCCAGCGACAAAGGCGTTCTCCATCCAGGGTCGACGGTGCTTTGCACTTTTACGATTTTACGGAAACTCGGTATACGCAATCTCTCGAGAGATCCGCGCCATTGTGCTGAGCAAGTCGGTTAACGACGTCAATTTGGGTCGAGCGACGTCGTGTTAATGCGACAAGCGTGTTAATCGATCTGAAAAGTGGCATCGCTAATCGTTCTCTGATGAATCTGGAACTTTAATACACAGAGCGATTCTGTCTAATGGAACGGAACTGCGTGGACACGATTTTTGATGCGATTTATTTCAGCGCAGCAAATCGATTGGAAATCCTAATTTATATTTTGATTTCTTTTATGCTACAGAAAAACTTTATTGAAATTAATTTTAATATTATTTGTACATATATCTAGCTGTATATGAGTATTATTGAATCGTTTCAGCAATTGATTGGTACGTGACGCGGAAACTAATACATAGAGCAGCAGTATCGCGAAATGACTTGCAGGAAGAAACGTCACTGTATCATCACATCATGGTCACACGTAGAATGAAGCCGGTACTATGTCTGATCGATTTTGGCATCAGCCACGTACGACGTTCGATTTATTCGAAATTTCGAGCAATACGAAAAACACTCGTCATCTCATTTGGGGTTAAATAGCCTAAGAGAGAGTTCTGATCTACAAAAGCGATTTTCCAGATAAATTATATATGTATATATTCTTTTTTTTTTAACAAGCTATTAAACGTAGAAAGTTAATTTAGATTTTGATTTGATACATATTTATTCCTATTTAAATTATATGTATAAATTTTTGAAAACTTCTAAGCTCAATATTCTTAATCTTTAGTACACACACGATAATTTTCCGATCTGTTACTACATACAAAGAATAGTTCATCTCGGATTAATTTTTATCACTTTTACAATAAAATGTATTAAATAATTTCTACATATACTTTAATATTTTTAAAAAGTATTTATACAGCTGTGTATTAAAAAAAAAAGAAAAGGATAAAAACCATTATTTAATTAAATATTTTAAAATAATATTTCAAAGTAGTGCTCCTAATATTTCAAAGAAAAAAAATTCACGGGACGAATGACCCAATCATAATACTAATTGTAAGAGTTAAAATTATAAACTGCTATCAAAACTCTTGCTCTTTTTCTTATTAAAAAAATGCAATTTCTGAAAATATTAACTTTATTCTAGTACAGGTAATATTATATTTACGTTTAAACTAAAAATTGTAGTAATTTATTTATTTCAGACGGATAGAAATCCTCCCAATCACTATTTACTATATAATTTTAAGACAAACAATACGCATAGCAGCTTATAATTTTGACAACGTTTTATAGTTTAGAAACTTTTAAAAATTCATACACATAGTTAAAATATGAATAAATGTATATGCGTGTTTAAAATCTTAAATTTATATGTTTGATAGTTTTTCTTTAAAAAAATCATGAAAGGAGAAGAGTTAATAAGATGGGTTTTTGGGCCCATCACCGATCAGTCTCAAAGTGTGTCGTTTTATTCTTCTCTCCAAGGCTCATAATGCCCTGATTTTTTTTTAAATGATTTAATCCGGAGGAATAACCGTTTTTAAATTTCCATTTTACATGGGTTTTTGTACTTTAGAACAAATCAAGATGCGTTTCATATTCTAAATATTGTTCGCGCAAGATCAAACTTCCCTAAAAACTGCTCATATATATGCACTATAACATATGTCAGAGCTATCATTTTCCGTCAAGTACTTGATCTTCAAAAAGAGGCTTATTTTTTACAATTTTTTTTACGTTTGTGATCCTAGAGAATATAATCCTGTTTTTAGTAAAGTTATTTAAAAAAACAGGAAAAAAGGTAAAAGTCAGTTAAAACTTGTAAAATAGAAAACAAAAGACTGTGTGATCTGTGATGAACTGCGCTTACGCTGCGTTCAATTGTTTTTGTGTTTATTCTCGACGATCTCAGCGATTCCGTTTCATTCTTGTTCCATAGTTTGAGCTGTAAAACTTTCCTTATTCTTGAGATAAAATATTTTCACGTTTTCTTAGATATTTATGAGCGGTTAGACGTTGTTTCATTAAGTTACTTCTGATTTTACTATTTGCTAATATCTGCTACTTCTTAATCATAAAGTTACATTGTCCGGATCGTTTCGAGATCTTGCCTTTACTGGCTGGATCATTTCAAGATCTTGTCTTCAAGGATATATGAGTTTGGAGTATATGGGTTTAGGGTTTAGGGATTGAGGGTTCAAGTAACTTGATTTGATTGGTTTATTGTTCATGGTTGTGGTTCTACGTAGATAAGAATTTATAATCTGCGTTATTTTATTTGTGATGTGAATTGTGTGATTTTGGACCTTCTCACTACGTGTATCTCATTTGACGAGATACGAATTTTCGGGAAACAGATTCTGTTTCAGCACATCAGAATACGTATGTAGGGAACAATTGGTCTTCCTTCCAGAACAAAATGCTTTTTTTATTTTGTGGTCTTGTGTTATTATTTACATTATCCAAGAATTCTACTTGTTCCTAAAAACATGTTTCTTTGAATTCGTTTGATTCATTTTTTCTGTAGTTTCTATATTGAAAAGATCATCCTCAGAAAATCCCGAAATATCTTAGAATCGTATGAGACCCATATGGAAAATCTGTCCAAAATCACACTCTTATTGGTCATTATTTATTTACTTCATTTAAGAATTCTGCTCGTTCTCGAAAACATATTTTTCTTTAAGTTCGTTTGATTAATTTTTTCTACAGTTTTTATTGTAAAAGAGATTGTCCCCGAAAAATCTTAAAATACATATCTTGAAATTGCATAAGAATTATGTTGAAGGCCTATATATCATATCTATTCCTCATTGGTAAATATTTTTTCCTGTATTTTACGCATTTTCAAGTTCGTTTATTTCATTTTATGTGAATTATGCCTAACGAAGCCTATAAAGTAAAATATTTTAGAGATAATGTAAAAGAAACTGTAAAAAATAAGCGTTTCTTTGAAGGTTAAGTACCTTACGGAAAATGATGGCTCTGACATATGTTATAGTGCATATATGCAGGGTGTCCCGACCTTTTTTGCCAATCACTTTTGTGGATAGAGCATACTAAACTGAGTCGAAAACTACCATTTTGCAATTTTTGCAATAGTTAACAAGATATTAATTACTAAAAATTGCAAAATATTGGTCTTGAATAATTTTTTACTCGAATACTATCAACTTTACAGAAAAACTGCAAGAGACAAAAATTATTAATTTTCTTCTCATAAAATTCTGAGAATTTTTTCAGAATTCTTTATCAACTTTTTAGTATTGCATTTTCTTATTTTTACCAACATGAAAAAATACGGTATTAAAAAATTCTGAAAAAATTCTGAAAAAATTCTCAGAACTTTATGAAAAGAAAATAAATAATTTTTGTCTGTTGCAGTTTTTCTGTAAAGTTCATAGTATTTGAGTAAAAAATTATTCAAGATCAATTTTGCAATTTTTAATAATTAATATCTTGTTAACTATTGCAAAATGGTAGAGGACTTTTCGACTCAGTTTAGTTCGCTCTATTTACACAAAAGTGATTGGCAAAAAAGTCGGGATACCCTGTGCAGTTTTTAGGGAAGTTCGATCTTGCGCAAACAATATTTAGAATATGAAACGCATCTTGATTTGCTCTAAGGTACAAAAACCCATGAAAAATGGAAATTAAAAAATGGTTATTCCTCCGGATCAAATCATGTTTGAAAAAACCATTTCAGGGCGTTATGAGCCTTGGATAGAGAAATAAAACGACACACTTTGAGACTGATCGGTGATAGGTCCAAAAACCCATCTTATTCACCCTTCTCCTTTAACCTTAAAAATCGCTTTTTATACCAGAATCTGCACGTAAAGACAGTGGAAATCTTTTCCCTTGTTTATTTCTTAACTACGTCAATTTAAGTCTTCAAATGAAAAGGCAAATTACCCTGAGTTAATAGTAATGTATATGTAAAAATGTGCGTACGCGAACAGTTACATTTCTAACGAGAAATATTAAACAATAAAAATGACACAGAAACGGACGATGCACACGTGAAAATACGAAACTACTAAATGTACGATAAAATTTACAACGAAGCTATTAACAACAAATACAGTTATCCGATTATGAGCGCGTAATTGCTTTCTCGCGAATTAATAACGATAAGTCGTTAAACCTCTCGATTTAAGTTAGCCGATTTTTGTGACTAATATTGATTCTTCTAAGCACGCTCCTCTTTATAATCCGTTCAAATTAAATGGAGTTGAGAATAGCGAAGAATATCGACATAAGATGAATATCGATCGGGGAAGACCACGTTGAAGTGGAACTGTTTAATACGTATAGCTGCATTCTCTCCGAAACTTGCCCCAGATACAAATATAGGTCGGGTCACTTGCATCTACCATAACATCGAGATGGTTAACTGCAAAGCGTGCGTATTGGTTTTAGCCGCGATGCAGAACGTGCTTCTACATACACACGAGAAACGCTACCGGCTGTTATGCACCAATATCGAATTCATCATGTATCCAATTTACATCTCAGTTGGTACAACATTGACGCCGACGGATGTTCGGCGTGGACTGAAATATTTAAGAACGATTTGCGACAATAAATGTCATTTAATTCGTGTAATTGTGGCGCAATCCGTTTGCATTATTGCTCATTATCACAGCTGTGCATCGCCTCTCCACGGTATTTTCAGTAATCACTCGTAATGAGCGTAAAATAGCGATGTCACTGTTAAACGTAACGCGATTGAACGCAATTAATACGCGAAAATGGCTAAAGCTATAAATTAACGTCTATATGTATATTCCAACATAGACGCGCGAATACATCAACGTTTTATTGTGTAGACGTGTCATTTTGAATTTTAGATAAAGTTGGTTGTGCGCTTGCGCTTCAACATGCTTATAAAGGAATCCCTAAATAAAAGAATAGATAGGTCTAAGATACATCCTGTACATTTGCATAACTGAAAATCAATAACGGTTTGCCACATCATTGCTTAGTAACATTTGCTTTAAATGCATTAATACTTATACAGCAAAACGCTGTTCTCCTTATACATTTCTGCTATATTTATTCTGTGTCGCTACAAACCGAGAATTTTTTATTTATTTAGAAACTTATCGGTTACCTTCGAAAATTTCTGATTTAAGAAAGTAATTAATCTCATTGTTAGCATTATTTGTCAATCTTCTGCTATTTCCACACATTCGTAATCGCGCTAAATAAAATATTTTATCACTATTTTCTTCTTTTGTTTGTTGTATTTAGTTAAAAATTTTATTTATGTAATAAAACAGCTTACTTTTAAAATATAATTGCTCAGCTTTATTTGAAAGTACTTTTTTAATTTAGAATTTTATGTACGGTATATATACTAATTGGCTAATTCTTTATTTTGGAGCAAATTTGGTCATAAACAAGACTTGCATATAAAAAAAGGTACAATGAAACTAAGGAGAATTCGTCTTTCGCGTGATGGGAGAGACTAGGGAGAGTTGTTACATTTTTAAAAAATAATTTTTTTGTAGCCAATCAGTAAATTGGATAAATATCGCAAACAGATTTATTAAAAGCTGTCTAAATCTATATCAATTATGTTTTACTGAATATTGTCACTTATATAACTCACATCACATTAATAAAAATAACAAAAGATTACATGATATAATCTACCGCACATATGGAGCAGATTGTAACAATTGTATTTTTTAAATATGTTAATTATTATCAAATATATTAAACTATAAAACAATGGAAGTGTATATATTGATACTTATCATAAATATAAATGTAATCAATTTTTTAATCTTCTATTATTTTAATAAAATAAAAGTAAACAATATTAATTTGCAAGAAAAGATTAGAGGAATAAAAATCACTATTTTTTGTATATCTACTAAAAATGTGAAATAGACATAAATATTATGTAAATTATATATAAAAACAACAGTATATATAAACAACAGTTGTGAAAGTTACAACAATTTATTCCACCACAATTAGCATCACTTTACCACATTAATAGTAATTATAATTTAAGAGGGTCTCCTACATTAGGAGACCGAAAACTAGATGATATTCTGTAATTTTTTTCATAAGAAAAATTAATGTTTATCGATTTCAAACTTTTTGCATATTTTAATATAATTATTGTAGAGTACGCACAAATTTTTATGTGAAAAAAAGTATTCTAAATGATAAAAACATAAACATTTAGTTTAGCGGTCCGCCACGACGTAACAATTTTGTGTACATCCTAGCGGCTGTAATTCTTGGCTGAACAAAAAAATAAAAAAAGATTTTTAATTTGTATAGAATATTATCCTATATAAATCTAAAAAATAAAAAAAAATCTATATAAATTACAACTTTATGCGTCTTTAAAGAAAAAGATTACGATTTTCACTAGGTAGCAGCCGTTTGTTTATGCAAAAAATTGTTAATGTTGATTTATATTTAATTTTTTGAGTTTACATAGGATGGTTGACGATTAGCTAAAGAATAAGCCCTGAAAGAAGTAGTTAGGACAAATACTTTTTTCTCGATCGTGTACACAAAATTGAAGAAAATGCAAAATACGATTTCGAGAAAGACGCGTTTAAAGTTTTCGATGTACATACGGCGAGGGGCACTACTTATATTTTGAGCCTTGGCAACACTGAGTGTTGTCGGGTGCCATCGGACGTTTCCACTAGAAAGTTTGACATTTTTGACCATAACTTTCTTCAGAACGTTTTGTTATTTGAGCGCGATTTGTATTGTTTACAGTCTTGAAATTTGTACTTGAAAAGTACTTGAAAATTGTGTCTCAGCGAAAAAATGGAATTAACTCGTGAAAATTTTCGTGCAATGATTTATTACGATTTTCGACGTGGATTATCAAGACAGGAGTGCATCGATCAACTTACTTCCACTTTTGGCGATAAAGCCCCATCTTTTGCCACTGTGAAACGCTGGTATAACGAATTTAATCGTGGTCGCCGTTCGCTCACCGACGAAAGTCGTGAAGGTCGTCCAAAATCACCAGTTGTTGTGTCAGAAAACATTGATGCTGTACAAAAATTAATAATGCAAGATCGTCATGTGACATACTGTAAGATTGAGACAACCTTGGGCATTAGTTCCACCAGCATATATGAAATATTGCATAATCATTTAGCCGTGAAAAAGGTTTGTTCTCGTTGGATCCCACATAATCTGACAAAATCTCAAAAAGATGCTCGTGTCGATTGGTGCAAACAAATGCTTAAGAAATACAATGGCGGTGCTTCAAAAGACGTGTATAAGATTGTAACAGGTGACGAATCATGGATCTATGCGTATGAGCCGGGAACTAAACAGCAGTCGACTGTATGGGTGTTTCAAGATGAACCAAATCCAACAAAAGTTGTTCGCGCTCAAAGCACTTTGAAACAAATGGCCGCCTGTTTTTTCGGAAAAACTGGTCATATGGCAACAGTGCCTTTAGAGGAACGTAGAACGGTCAATTCTGAATGGTACACAACCATTTGTTTGCCGGAAGTCTTCAGTGAAATAAGGAAAACAAACAAGCGCCGCCGGATCATTCTTCATCAAGACAATGCCAGCTGTCACACATCTCGTCTAACAACCGACTATTTGAGCACTCAAAAAATCGAATTAATGGGTCATCCGCCGTACAGTCCTGATTTGGCACCAAATGACTTCTTTTTGTTCCCGAACGTCAAGAATAAATTGCGTGGACAACGATATCGATTTTCGTCGGCAGAAGAAGCCGCGTTGATACGTTCAAAGACCATATTTTGGAGGTGTCTTAGCGGAATGGAAAAAATGATTTGACAAGTGGTTCGAACGCATGCAAAAGTGTATAGATCATAAAGAAGAATATTTTGAAAAACAATAAATGACAAATTATTGTTTTTTTATTATTATTTTTATTATTAGGCTCAAAATATAGATAGTGACCCTCGTATACTCTGTATATATAGCCTGTATATACAAGCGCCGAATTTATACCGAAGGATTTCAAATTTCGCTCTAAAATTTAAGGAACATATTCTCGAAGAGTTTTACTATCGATTTATTGGAAAAAAAAATCGAATTTTTTGACCCTCTAATATATACGTATGTAGGAAATCCCCTCAAAAATTTTTTAAAAGATTAGATAAATAAAAATTATATGTTACTAATAAGGGAACCTCTCAAAGTGATAAATTCTGATTTTAATGAAACTTTCTGAATCTTGTAGCTTACATAAAGAGATGAATTTAGAAAATATCAGTTGCGGCTAAAAAACGGTTTGAAGGGGTGAAATCACCCCTTACGTGTACGGTTTTCAGCTTTTTCCGTTATATCTCGAAAAATATTTGAGATATAAAAAAATGTTTTATACAAAAGTTTTACAACAAAATCAGCTGTATTCATTGACGTTTTTAGAATAATTATTTACCAATTTTTGTCGAAATTTTCGAAAAAAATTATTAAATAATTATTCTAAAAAAATAACATTGACGTGTGTAGATAGAAATAATTTTATTGTAAAACTTTTGTATAAAACATTTGTTTACATCTCGAATAGTTTTCGATATATAGCGGAGAAAGCTGAAAATCGCGTCACACATGAAGCCTGATTTTATTCTTCAAACTCTATGTAGGCAGCAATTTTCAGAACTTTTTAAAAAAAATTATTATTTTTAACTCTCCGTCTGAAAACGGGGGTCTTTTGTGTCCGGCCGAAAGTGAGTCATCGCTATAACTTTTGAAGGCGCTATTAGATGGTGCTAGTTTGCCTCTGGTAATTCAGTTAGCATCGCCGAGGACCCCCCTACCAACTGCCGAGTCTCCAGTTTGTGTCAGACAACCGTGGCAGTCAAACGAAAATCGCTGAGGACATGAAATACCCCCGTTTTCAGAGGGTGTTGCCGAAACGGGTGAGTACTAAATTTTTTGTTTTTATATATTCTTCGTGTCACTAAAAACAAGAAAAAAAGATCCACGCGAACGAAAAAAATTTAATAACTTTTCTTGTGCAGTTTTACGACGAAATGGCTCAACGGTCGGGCGACGAGGTGTTGCGCGTACTTCGTTCGCGCGATCCTGTCCTTTACTTCGGCGGCAACGACAGCGAGGATGAATGTGACGCCGTCGAAGATCAATTTTGAAATAAAATGTTCCTTTACTAATGTACTTTTGTGTAATTACTCACTACATTTTGAGGTTAAAAAATTAAGCTATTTTCTCAAAAACTATCATTCCTATTATTTTTTTTCTAAAAGGTACACTCTTCCCATTTAATTTCGTTTTTTATTCTTGTCGATATTATGTTTTGGCTCAAAGTTATGATTTTCTTAGTGAATAAGTGATTTTTCCATAGGTGCCCCCATTTATTTAATAAAAAATATATAAAAAAAATTTTTTTCTACAATGGAACTACTGGTACTTCAAGTTCAAGAGTTTAGGAAGCTCCATGAATTTTTTCCGATTTTTTAAAGCGGCTCAACACCCTCAAAAACGCGCCGGACTCGAATGACCCCCGTTTTCAGACCGAAGGGTCCGAAAATACGTTTTCAGACGGAGGGTTAAAAATATTTATGATAGATAGAGATAATTTTATTATGAAGCTACTTGTAAGTAAATGTCTATCCCAAGAAAATGATAAAATGCTATCATTTCAACACCACCTGTCATAAGGTAGACAGTATGGTGCGCTTTTTTTATAATGGTCTCCCCAATAGGCCTATTCCACTTTAATTTTTTTATACACGAATTATTCCAAATGCCGTCATTCCTCCGTTGACTACTTAGGAACATTTAAAAATTTATATTTAAAAAGATTTATTATTATTATAAAAAGATATATTATTATTATTACATAAAAATATATTTGCGCGAGTAATATTTAAAAAATGCTTATCAAAATATTGTAAAATTGCAACATCTTTCTTCCCATTTTTCTCAATACGTCATTAATTTAATGATGCAGTTAAATCATTTAACTCAAGAAGATGTTTTAATTTGACTCTATAATTTATTTACTTACAAACGTTAATGTGAACGTTACTTATGTTGAAATAAGTACAGAAATAGACTGATTAACATTTTGATACACACATGTGGAAGTAAAAAGATAATAAAATATTATTTAACTCAAAAAACTTCGGGGTTGTTATTGCTCCTTTGACATCTAACAGATTGATGAGTTACAGTACCATATATTTCCTATAATGTATAAGCACATTTTTGTTATAAAGAGCAATGAATGTACTTATTATAAATTTTAAAACTACTTGTTAATCTCGTTATTAATACTAACATGATTAGGGTAAGGTTGCCGAAATCGCACCACTTTTCATATAATGGCTTATAACTCGGAAAGTAAGAAGGATATTCTCAATTTTTTTGCGGCGTAATAAACTGCAAGCTTTTCCCTTTC
>NW_017298310.1:185037-189741 GCF_001594075.2 Trachymyrmex cornetzi
CTCCTACTGCATTTCATGTCACAAATGTAACGCAGCAGCGTTGAAATACCTTGTAGTTTGTAAATAATCCGTAAGAAAGTGTGTGAATAAAATAACTGATTTTTTAGGCGAGGTAGTGCGATCTAGGAGCCGGTGCGATATCGGCAACCTTACCCTATTATATGACAAAATGTTCGCAATTATGGTATTCTTCAAAAAAATGCTGCATACAAAAATATTCAAGCGACAATGGCGTCATTTTTATATCACATATGATGTACGTGCTTGATTAATATTATTAACCTAGTGACAATAGCGTCATTTTTATATCACATATGATGTACGTGCTTGAAGAACATCTTATGTGTTATTAGTCCTTGATTATTAGTCACTTGATTATTAGTCACTTGAAATTACCATATAAATCACAAAGTTCTTGCAATAATTTCAGTATAAGGCATAACTAGCAAGAAATAACGAATAATTTAAGTGCAAAGTCAAAGTCAAACAGTGCAAATCTTTAAAATGGTACAAGTGAATCTTGCAGATATTCTCAATATGTTAATTATCCTTTTTCAAATTTCAAAAATTCCGGAAACACCTGTAAACGATAAAGAAATTGAATTACGCGATGTGATAAAGGATATTATAAACTCTTCAATGAATGAAATGTCATGTGATATTCATTATGATACTACGTTAGAATTTGAAAATTATTGGGAATCAAACTTACTCGATGCAGATTTTGTCGACGATTATGAAATAGAAATACTTGAAGAAGATGAAGCCGCAATTATATCGATGGGAACATTACATACAAAAAGGAGGTACCCATAGAGAAAAGATGTTATATATTTCCGAACATATCTTACAAAATTTTAAAGAAGCTGATGACGAAAAAAGAATTATTCGTAATATGGACTTACGACGATGGGCCCTAGAACCCAAGGCACAAATCGATCTTTCTTCATTTAATGCTAGTGCAACATGGATATTAAATTTTAAAAGAAAATATAGAATCGTTTCAAGAAAAATAACAAAATTTCTAAGTCGTTCTGCGCAAAGAGATAAAAGAGCAATTACAAATTGCATGTCAAGAATTCATAACTACCATAAAATCTAATATAAATCGTTTTGAACTAGAGAATATATATAATGCAGACGAAAGTGGATTCAATTTAGAATTACATTCAGGCAGAACACTGACCACGCAAGGTGTTAAAACAGTTGAAAGTATAGTTCAATCACTATCGGCAACTACGCATAGTTATACAATTATGCCCATAATTTCTGCAAGCGGATAATTGAAATCGCTTCTCTATTGGTACTGAAAGAAGCTAGTGGAAATTTCGGACCACGCGTAGAGGAAAGTTTGTTTAGACCTGCAAATGTTTACATTGCAGCATCAAACTCGGGCAAATTAACTACACAACACTTTCAGTCTTGGTTTACAAATGTATTTGTACCCGCAACTGGAAGTTTTAGTGTGCTGTTGTTAGACTCTTGGAGCGGACATTGTCCTGCAAGTCTGCAAGAATTTATGCCAAAAAAAAATAAAGATATACTAATTTTAACTATACCAAAGAAAACAACAGAAATAATTTAACATCTTGATGTTTATGGCTTTAGACTGTGGAAAAACTTTGTGAGAACATTCAGTGATCGCATTATGTTACTAAACTATAAAATTAATTTACATTTGAGAAATATCATCAAATTACAATCTTTAACGCATATACAACTATCTTCTCCGCGATTTGATAATCTTCTTAAATATGCCTGGATACATCGAAGAACGGCCGCCAAAATTCGAAACTCTAGTAGATTTTTGTTTCAACGGAAAGGATATTCAAGAAATATTTCGCTGTTCTATATGTGGTGCACCTGCTGTAAAACGATGTTCCTAGTGCAAGCAGTATTTTTGTATGCAGCATTTTTTTGAAGAATATCATAATTGCGAAAATTTTGTCATATAATAATCATGTTAGTATTAATAACGATATTAACAAGTAGTTTTAAAATTTATAATAAATACATTAATTGCTCTTTATAACAAAAAATGTGCTCATACATTACAGGAAATATATGGTACGGTAACTCATCACTGTTAGATGTCAAAGAAGCAATGGCAACCCCGAGTTTCTTGAGTTAAATAACATTTTATTATCTTTTAACTTCCATGTGTATCAAAATGTTAATCAGTCTATTTCTGCACTTATTTCAACATAAGTAACGTATGTAAGTAAATAAATTATAGAGTCAAATTAAAACATCTTTTTGAATTAAATAATTTAACTGCATCATTAAATTAATGATGTATTGAAAAAAATGAGGAGAAGGATGTTTTAATTTTACAATATTTTGATGAGAATTTTTTAAATATTACTCGCGCGAATATATTTTTATGTAATAATAATAATATATCTTCTTATAATAATAATAAATCTTTTAAAAAATATAAATTTTTTAATGTTCCAAAGTAGTCAACGGAGAAACGACGGCATTTAGAATAATTCGTGCATAAAAAATTAGAGTGGAATAGGCCTATTGGGGAAACCACTATAAAAAAAGCGCACCATGCTACCTACCTCATGACAGGTGGTGCGGAAATGATAGCATTTTATCATTTTCTTTGGATAAACATTCACTTACAAGTAGCTTCATAATAAAATTACCTCTATCTATCATAAACACTTTTAAAAATAGGACTTCCGTTTCCGATGTATTAAGAGTGAGCAGGTGAATTTGGAGCTAGCAGAGCAGAGAGTGTGAGATGAGAGTAAGAGAGGTGTGAGTGAGTGAGAGTAGGTGAAGGTGAAAGAGGGAGTGGAAGGAAGGAAGGGAGAGTGTGGGTGTGGTGAAGGAAAAGGACTGTGAAGGGAAAGGAAGGAGGGAAAGAAAGGTTTAGGTTAGAGGACGTAGCTGGGGTTAGAGTGCGAGAAGTGCGGGGAGGTTAACGAGGAGACGGAAAGGTGGGGATAAGTGAGATCGAGAAAGAGGATTAGGTAAAGGCGAAAAGTAAGGTTTATTCGGGAGTGATTGGAGGCGGCGTGGTAGGAAGGCAGAGAGTGAGAGAGAGGGTGAGGTAGGGGAAAAGAGAGAGTGAGAGGGAGCGGATGAAGGGGATGACGGATAGGGTTATTAAGATGGAGAGGGAGAGGAGGGGAAGCATGGGGAATATAGAGAAGTTTATGAAAAGGAAGAGAGAAGGAGTGGATGGAGAGGAGGGACAGGGGAAGGTAGAGGAGGTGTTTAGGAGTAGTAAGAAGACGGTAATATCTCCGGGTGAAAAGGGGAGGGGATGGGGGTATGAAAGAATTATTAAAGGAGATGAGGGATGAAATGAGAGAGGGGTTATTGGGAGTAAAAAAAAGAGATAAAAGAGGTAGTGGAGAGACAGAAAGAGTGGATGAGGAAGGATATAGAGAGGATGAAAAGAGAGCTGAAAGAGAGGGAGGAAATGTGGGCGAGGGAGAAAGGAGAAATGGGAGAGAGATTGAAGGATATGGAAAGGGAATTGGACAGAATGAGAATGATGGGAGGGGAGAGGGAAGGGGTGAAGGTAGGAAAAGGAGATAGAGAGGTGATAGATGAGGGGGAAGGGAAGGGAGGGATGGATGGAAAGGATAAGAAGATTAGAGAGGAAGAATGAATGGAGAGAAAGAGAAGAGAGGAAAAGGAATATTTTAATAAAAGGGGTAGAGGGGGAAAGGGGAGATGGAGGGGAAGATAAGAGAGATTTTGGTAAGTATAGAAGCGGGGGTAGTGATTGAAAGAGTAAGGGAGTTAAAAACTGGTAGGCAGGAGAAGGGATGGATGGGGGTGATAACAATGGGGATTGTGGAGAATAAGGGAAAGACATTAAGAAGTAAAGGGAAATTGAGAGGAAGGGAGATATGGATAGAGGAAGATCTGACATGGAAGGAGAGAAAGATGAGATGGATGATGAGGCAGGTGATAAAGAAGGAAGGGGGGAGAGCGAAAATGGGGCAAGTGGGGTCGTGGATAGAGGGAGTGTGGTGGAAATGGGATGAAGAGAGGGAGGAACTGAGGGATGGAAGGGGAAGGAAATGGGAGGAGGGAGAAAAAAGCGGGCAGGAGGAAAGGAAGAAGGAAGAGGGAAGGTAGAGGAAGGGGGGAGCAGGGGAAGGGGGAATAATATAAAGAGGGAGGGGTAGAAGGGGAAGGGAAAGTGTAAAGGTCGGAGATAGAATGGAGAAGACGAGCGGGGAGGGCAAAGGGGGGAGCGAGTAGAGGAGAGGGGAAAGGGAGATTGGGGAGATAATAGGGAGCATGGGGCAAAGAGGGGGGGGAGAGGAGGGATGGGGGAAAACAGGCGAGGAGGGGAAAGTGGTGAGGATGGCGTTTTCGAATGTGGCGGGATTGGGAAATAAGAATAGGGATAGATTGAAAAGATGGGATGCGATGGTTTTGATGGAGACATGGGTGGAGAAAAAGGGAGGGAAGTATTTAAAAGAGAGGTTGCCGGAGGGTTATGTATGAAGAGTGCAGCAGGCGAAGAGGAAAAATAAGAAAGGAAGGGCAATGGGGGGTATGTTTATGGGGATTAGAAAGGAGTTGTGTACGGGGAAGGAGGGAAGAAAGAAAGAGGAGGGGGTGATGACAGGGATGTTGAAAGTAGGAAGAAACAGGATAAGGATGAGTGGGGGTGTATATAAATATGGATATGGAAAGGAAGCTGGATTTGGCGGAATGGATGTAGGG
>NW_017298310.1:189782-204562 GCF_001594075.2 Trachymyrmex cornetzi
GAACAGGGAGAGAGGGAGGAAGGATAAGGGAAGAGATTGAAGGAGAGGAGGAAGAGGAGAGAAGGTCTAGGGATAGTAGGAAAAACAAAGTTGGGGGTAAATTGGTGGAGTTTATAAGGGAGAGGGGTTGGTCTATAGCGAATGGGGATATAAAACGGGACGAAGAGGGTAATTTGACGTATACAGGGGGGAAGGGGGGTTTCAGTAATTGATTATGTATTGACGGATGAGGAAACGAGAGAAGAGATTGAGTATTTGGAGGTGGGAGGTGATATGAATTCGGATCACCATCCCTTTGTTGTGACATGGAAGGGAGGGAGAGAAAAGGGAAAGGAGGGGGGGAAGGAACGAGCAGAGGAGTGTGGGATAAGGAAAGTAGGGTGGTATTTAGAGAGAGATTTGGGGGAGTGGAATGGATGGAGAGGAAGGGGATCGAGTGGATGGAGTGCATGAAGGAAACTGAAGGAAGAATAAGGGAGATCTTGGGGGTTATAGAGAAGGAGAGAGGTAGAGAAAGGAAGGTAAGGGGATGGTGGGATAAGGAGTGTAGAGAGAAGAAGGAGGGGGTGAGAAGGGTATTAAGGGAGTGCAGGAAAGGTAATGGGGAGGGAATGGAGTATAGGAAAGAGAAAAGGGAATATAAGGAGTTATGCAAGGCAAAAAAGAGGGAAGAGAATGAGAGATGGGAAAGGAAAGTGGAGAGGGCGAGGAATAAGAGGCAGGTGTGAGAAATAGTAAATAGGGAATGGAAGAGACGAAAAGGGATAAATAAGGGGATAGAGATGAAAAAGTGGGAGGAATATTTCAAAGAGTTGTTGGGGGGCGTGGAGGGAAGAGTGGTAAGGGGAAAAAGTAAAAGGAGAAGGCAGGGGAGGGAAAGGGAGCTAAGTAGAGAGGAGATAGGGAGCTAAGTAGAGAGGAGATAAGGAGGGTGACGAGAAATTTGAAGGACGGTCAGGCAATGGAGATAGATGGGATTCCGAATGAAGTATGGAAATATGGGGGAGAGGAGATGGAGGAATGGGTCTGGAAGGTGTGTAATGAGGTTTGGATGGGGGGGAAGTAGGCAGAGGAATGGAAGGAGGGAGTGGTGCCAGTAAGGAAAAAGAGGCAGGGAGAGGAGGTAAGGGATTATAAGGGGGTGTCAATAATGCCGACTTTGTACAAAGTGTATACGGCGGTGCTAGCGGAAAGGTTAAGGGAGGAAGTGGAGAAGAAAGGGTTAATTCCACCAAATCAAACGGGTTTTAGGAAGTGGTTGGGGACTATGGACAATATTTATGTTTTGAACTTTTTGGTAAATAGGCAGGTAAGGAAAAAAGGGGGGAAATTAATTGCATCGTTTGATTTGAAAGTGGCGTTTGATTCGGTGGATAGGGAGGTTTTGTTGTATGTGATAAGGCAGAGGGGGGTAAGAGAAGGGCTGGAAGAGAGGGTGGGGGAAATAATGTGGGAAACAAAGAGTAGAGTCAGGGCAGGGGGGGAGGTAGGAGAAAGTTTTTGGACGGCGAGGGGCGTAAGGCAGGGGTGCCCGCTGAGCCCCTTGCTGTTTATTATATTGACGGTAGACTTGGAAGAGGAGATGGGAAAGGTTAAATGGGGGTGAAGGTAGCGGATAAGAGAATATTTAGGTTAGCGTATGCGGATGATGTGGTGCTATTGGCGGAGGATGAGGGGAGTACGAGGAGTATCATAGAGAGGTTGGAGGGATATGTGGAAAGGAAGGTTTTGGAGGGGTTGATAGGGAGAAGATAAAAATAGTGAGGTTTAGGAAAGGGGGGGGGGGAGAAGCAGTAAGGTGAATTGGAGATGGAAGGAAAAGGAAATAGAAGAAGTAAAAAAGTTCAAGTACTTGGGGTATACAATGCAGAGGAATGAGGGGCAGGAGGAACATGTTAAGGAAAGAGTAGTGAAGGCGGTGGCAATGATGGGACAGGTGTGAAGAATAGGAAAAAGGAGGTTTGGGAAAGATTGGAAGAGGAGGATATAGTTATATGATAAGTTGGTTTGGGCAATGTTGAGTTATGGGGCGGAGATTTGGGGTTGGAAGGAAAGGGAGGCTGTGGAGAGACTGCAGGAGAGATATTTAAGGTGGGTGTTAGGGATAGAAAGAGGGACGCCGGGGTACATGGTAAGCGAGGAATTACAAAAGGAGAAGCTAAGGGTGAAAAAGGGCGTTGGCTTTTGATAAGGGATTAAAGGGAGGTGGGAGGGGGCGCGGTTATGTTGGGAGGAGTCGAAAGGAAATATGAGGGGGGAGAGAATTTAGAGGGATGGATGGGGGAAAAACGGCAATTTTTTGAGGACAGGGGAGTTGGAGAGATGGCAAAGGGGGGAGTTGGAGGGAGAAAGGGTATGGGATGAGTTATGGGAAAAGGATAGAGAATTACAGAGGGTGAAAAGATAGGAAAAAATAAGGGTAATGAAATATAATAAGTAGTATGGATGGGTAAAGGGGGAGGAGGTGCCGGAGTATTTAAGGAAGGGTTGGGGGAGGGGAGATGGGGAAGGGTGGCTAGATTTAGATTGGGGAATGAGGTGAGGGAAGGGAGATATTGAGAGGGTGAGGAGGAAAGGAAATGGTAGCTGTGTAGGAGTGGGGCGGAAACATGGGAGCACGTGTGGGAGGGTTGTAGGGTCTGAAAGATGGGGGAAGTAGAAGGGTGGCAGGATGTGGTAGGAAGAATTTGGGGAAAGAAGGGGAGGGGGAAGGGTAAATGAGGGAAGTTGAGAAGGAGAGAAGGAGGGCGAGAGGGGGAGAGGGAATAAGAGAAGGGAAAGAGAATGCGATGGAGAGGAAGGAAGAGAGGTGAGAGAGGGGGGAGAGGGAGGTTCTGTAGGGAAGAAGAACAGAACTAATTTTTCTCTTGCTATAGTCTCCGAACCATATGTCATCCCTAGAAATCACCCACACTGGGCTACAAATGACAGAAAATCGATAGCAATAACTTGGAGGCAGACAAATAATGCTGTACCCTGTACTCCATACAGGAAGCGGGCGCACTTTGTGGCAACCCGGTGGGGAGACACAATTGTGATGGGCTCGTACCTTCCTCCAAGTCTCGATATGGGGGAATTCGAGGAAGCTCTAGATGACATGGAAAGAGAGATAATGCTGATCGGGAATAAACTGATCATGGTAGCAGGAGATCTCAACACAAAGTCCGATTTGTGGCAATCACCAGTAAATGACGCACGCGGAAGAATGGTAGTGGAATGGGCCAGCAGATTGGGACTAATCTGCCTCAACCAAGGAGGTAGAAGTACTTGCGTTAGAAGTACGGGAGAATCTATCGTGGATGTCACTTTCGCGAACCCCATTGCAGCTCGAAGAGTGCAAAAATGGGCGGTGTCGGACAGAGAAAGCATGTCCGACCATAGACACATTGATATAATCATCTCCAACTCGGAACTCCAACAAAGCAGGATGAGAAACCCTCAGCCGAGAAGATGGGCCGTCAAGAGAATAAAGGAGGACCTCTTCACGGCAGCTATACTGGCGAGTAGCTAGCCAAAGTCGGCACCTGCGGAAGATCGGAACCACGAGGAGATCGAAGCGCAGGCAACGATGCTACAACATACACTCACGGAGGCCTGTGATACGACGATGCCAAGGTCGACCCCCAGACCAAGGAAAGCCATGCCGTGGTGGAACGAGAACTTAAACACTCTCAGATCAGAAGTCACGGCGGCCAGAAGAAGATTAAGAAGAAGCAGAAGACGTGCTGTACACACACAGGATGAATTTGAAACGCTTCAATGGCTAGGGGAGCTTAGACAAGCAAAGAAAGTCCTAGGTAAGGAAATCAGAAAGGCAAAAGCGAAGGCCTGGGAGGACTTCGTGAAAACCTTGAACGAAGATCCATGGGGGTGACCGTATAAGACTGTCATGGGGAGACTAAGGAGATGGACTCCCCAATACACGGAGTCAATGGACGAAGACACCCTGGATAGAGTAATCACGGGGCTATTTCCACCAGGCGGCACTGATAACTGGGTAGAGCCCCAACTGCCTGCGGAGGGAACCTCTTCCTGGTCCGCGGAGCTGGAGGTCTCGCATGAGGAGGTACTACTCGCCATCAAGAGGATGACGGAAAAAAGTGCCGCACCCGGGCCGAGTGGAATCCCGGCTAAAGCATGGGCCCTGGCAGCCAATGTAATGATGGCGGAAATGAGGAACCTATTTACCAAATGCCTCAAGACTGGGATGTTTCCACGTCTTTGGAAGAAAGCCAAGCTAGTCCTGCTTAGAAAACCAGGTAAACCAGAAGATCAGGCTGCAGGCTATCGACCAATTTGCCTTCTTGACGACGAGGCTAAAATCCTCGAAAGGATTATCTCCTCCAGGATAATAGCACACCTAAACGAAAGAGGTCCAAATCTAAGTGAAAATCAGTTCGGCTTTAGAAAAGGACGATCTACACTCGATGCTATATCTAGAGCACGGGAGTACATGGAAGACGCCTTTGAAGAGGGCAAAGTAGTAGTAGGCACGTCATTAGACATCAAAAATGCCTTCAATACTCTACCGTGGGAAGTAATTGGAGCCGCGCTATCGAGACACAAAATTCCGCTGTACTTGCGGAGAATTATCCGCAGCTACTTGGACGATAGGAAGCTATCTTTTACCAAGGATAACGGAGGAAGGGGAGAACAAGAGGTGCGAAGAGGGGTTCCCCAAGGTTCCATCCTAGGTCCCCTCTTATGGAACCTCGGTTTCAACGAAGTCATGAAAAGGAGAGACCTACATCCAGAATGCTCGGTACTTTGCTACGCCGATGATACACTAGTACTCTCCAAAGGCGAGGACTGGGAGGAGGCCACAATGGAGGCGGAAATGGCGGTTGAAACAATTGTGCAAAGGATCCAGGACTTGGGGCTGGAGGTCGCCCCACTCAAAACAGAAGTGGTAGGCTTCCGTGAAAGAGGCAGGCCAGCCAACACGACAATTAGTGTTGCAGGAGTCGTGATCCCCGTGGGTACAAGGATGAGATACCTCGGACTCACTCTTGACACCAAGTGGACTTTTATACCCCACTTCGAGGGACTATCACCACGGCTAGAAAAAGCGGCTCTAGCCCTGAGTAGGCTACTGCCGAATCTGGGGGGCCCAAATAGAAAGGCCAGGAAGCTATACATCAACGTCATAACCTCCATGGCGTTGTACGGAGCCCCAATATGGGCATATGAGATGCTTAAGAGCAATAAGATAATAAGAACACTACGCGCTGTTCAACGTCGGATAACGGGTCGGCTGGTGAGGGCATACAAAACCACCTCCTTCGCCGTGAACACAGCCCTGGCAGGGGTTCCCCCTATGGAGCTGGAGGCCGTGTGCAGTGAGGAGATATACGACAGAATATCGAACATCAGAAGAAACAGGGCTACAAACGAACCGATTCCAAGAAAGGAGATTGACTCTATCAGGGAGATCGCCAAAAGGAAGTTAATAGTCCGATGGAAAAAATGGATCGAACATGAGGAAAAAGAAGGAGAAACAGTCCTGGGAGCCATTAAAGGGCAGCTCAGGGAATGGGTGGAGGCCAGGGTGGGTCTCACCTTCCGGACGACGCAGGTCCTCTCGGGGCACGATGCTTCGGGAGGTTCCTGTGTCGGATCGGGAGGGAGACAACAAAGAGATACTGGCATTGCGACTCGTTAAACGACACGGCAAGGCACACCTTGGCCTATTGCCCGGCCTGGGATGCGGAACGGGCAGTTCTGAAGGACAAAATTGGAGCAGACCTATCACTAGGTGCGGTTATTAGGGCTATGCTACAGGAGGAGAAAAGACACGCGGTCATGACCTTTTGCGAAGAAATCATGACCAAAAAGGAGGTAGCTGAAAGAGCGAGAGAGAGGAGACCTGGACACATAGGCTTCGAAACGGTGGACAGAAAGCCAGACAAGGTAAATGGACAAGGGGGATCTCACTACTTGAGAAGATCGGTATTGGGAGTAGCCCAACCCGACTAGGAGGAAAAACAAGGTTTAGCTGCCGCGAGTTTGGAGCGCGGATCTGCAGTCACCAGAACAAATTAGGGTTCAAGGGTTAGGAGTATGAGTAGGGATGGGGGGTTGAACGTAACAATCTTAGAATGTAGGTTGTTCTGGGGACGAAAGGCCCGCAGTGTTAGGTGGGGCGGCCGAACCGACCAGCGGGTCGGCCAGATGTCCGGATGACGGGCATCGACACCGCGGGGAGGGGGCTTCTCCATCTTTAATTTAGTTTATCCTCCCCGCGGCCCACGTGTCCTTTTGTATCAAAGGACAGACAGGAGAATTACGATGACACCGACTAGCGGAGTCATCGATCTCAATGTAGTATAATAAGTAGGGAGGCGAACTCGGAGGCCGAGTCAAAGCATGCTTTGACCCTCCGAGGGGAGACTCATGGAGCCATGGACGGGGGTCCCGGGACCTGGGAACCCGGGCTAGAAGTCACGTGTGAGGAGATGGCTGAGGCAAACCGGCGCATGCTAAGCCGTAAAGCAGCACCGGGGATTAGTGGAATCCCGGCTGTGGCGTGGGGCGCAGTCGTGGATACCATGAACAGCAGAATGCGAACGCTTTTCTCCGAGTGTTTGCGACAAGGCGTTTTCCCCGCCGGATGGAAAGTCGCGAGGCTGGTGCGCTTGCCTAAGCCGGGCAAGTCGAGGAACGATGCTGGGGCATACCGTCCCATATGCCTCATAGACGACGAGGCCAAAATGTTTGAGCGCATCGTGGCGGGCAGGATAGTGCGTAGCCTCGAGACGTACGGCCCGAACATACATGGAAACCAATTCGGTTTCAGGCGTGGCCGCAGCACTACAGACGCCATTATGTGGGTACGGCGTTACGTGGAGGAGTCGTGGGGGGAGGGGGAGATGGTTGTGGGTGTCTCTCTCGACATCCGCAACGCCTTCAACTCCCTCCCATGGAACGTAATTGGCGACGAATTGAAGCGGCACAGGCTGCCGTCATATTTAAGAAGGGTGCTTAGATCGTACCTGAGGGATAGGACGCTGAGGTATCCCAATAGCAGTGGAGAAATGACGGAGATCGCAATGGACCGGGGGGTCCCACAGGGATCCGTACTGGGCCCTCTCCTGTGGGACCTCGGTTACGACGGGGTCCTGCGCGGGGCGGACCTCCCCGGGCCGGTTGCGCGATTGTGTGCTATGCGGACGATACCTTAGTTCTGGCGGCCGGCCGGGATTGGGACGAGGCTACAATTG
The DNA here is from genome assembly GCF_001594075.2 of Trachymyrmex cornetzi. NCBI lineage: Eukaryota > Metazoa > Arthropoda > Insecta > Hymenoptera > Formicidae > Trachymyrmex > Trachymyrmex cornetzi. The sequence goes on from NW_017298310.1 coordinate 197,003, forward strand.
GAGCCACCGAGGCCACTCGGGGAGTGGTGGAGAAAATAGAGGAGTTAGGACTCCAAGTAGCTCCGCATAAAACGGAGGTGATTAGCTTCGGACGACGCGGGGCGCCGCTGAGTGGGTCTGTCCGTGTGGCCGGAAGGGACGTGCCGGTGGCACCACAGATCAAGTATCTCGGCTTGATACTGGACAGCCGTCTGAGGTTCGAGGCGCACTTTAGGGTGCTAGAGCCCAGAATGGGAAAGATAGCCTCGCAGCTGAACAGGTTGCTGCCTAACTTCAGGGGGCCGAATACGAGGGTGAGGAGAGCGTACGCTACGGTCACCGCTTCGGTGGCTCTGTATGGTGCACCGGTCTGGGCGTCTGACGTTGCCCGGAGCCGACGGACCCTGAGCAGACTGCACGGAGTCCAAAAGAGGTCGGCGGGCAGAATTATCCGGGCATACGAAACGGCTGCGTATGATGACGTCACGGCGCTAGCGGGAACGGAGCTAAAGATACGACACGGTATCGACGAGGTCCTTCCCTCGTGGATCACGTACATTAAGAACAGGACGAAGAGAAAGATGTTTTCCAGATGGAAAACGCGGCTGGAACAACAAAAAAGGAAAGGCACGGGCATCGGGCGAGCGATTGCTCCGTGGGCGGAGGCGCGTGTGGGCCTGCCCTTCCGTGCGACGCAGATGGTGACCGGTCATGGTTGTTTTGGCCGGTATCTGTGTCCCATCGGGAGGGAGAACACGCCGCGTTGTTGGCACTGCCCAGCGTTGGATGACACGGTTGTGCACACTCTGCGCCACTGTCCTGCGTGGAGTGGGCAGCGGGCCGTGCTTAGGCGGACCTTTGGGCCCAATCTGACGGTGCCCCGTATAATTGGGCGACTGCTCGTGCAGGCGGATCGACGCGTGTTCCTCGCCTTCTGCGAGAGCGTGATGGGGCAGAAGGAGGAACACGAAAGGAGAAGACAGGGTATCCCGGATGGGATGGGTGTCGGTGCGGCTGCGGGGCCGGCCGACCACTAGGAGTCCCTGGTGATCCCTGATGCACGGGTGCTTGTTTGTGGCTGATCGGCCACAGATTGCACCGTGGGGGCGCAGAGTGGGGGCTCTGCGTTCCCGCTTAAGACGGTGCGGATGAAGACTCGGCGGCAGGAGGTGGTGTCCCCTGTCGCTACTCTTGGTCTTTGACCAAGATCAGGCACGGTAGCGCTAGATGCGCTTTGGCGTCGGGCCGGGTCGGTAGTATTGTAGCTGCGTAGATCCCGACCCGGTCCGATATGCGCCCATGATAGGACACCCGCTGGGGTTTTAGTGGGTTTGCCCCGAATCGCAAGGTTCGGGTAGAGTCCCACATAACCCGGGTTACTTCCCCCCAAGACCCGGGTATGCGTAACGCATTTCCCCAGCGATATAAAAAAAAAAAGGTTAGGTTAGGTTCAGAGGAAGGAGATCGAAACAATAAAGGAGATCGCCAAAAGAAAGCTCATTGGACAATGGAGAATGTGAATTGACCGCATGGAAAAAGAAGGAGAGACAGTGCTGGGGGCCATCAAGGTGCAACTCAGAGAGTGGGTTGACGAAAGGGTGGGTCTCACCTTCCGGACGACGCAGGTCCTCTCGGGGCACGGATGCTTCGGGAGGTTCCTGTGTCGGATCGGGAGGGAGACATCAAACAGATGCTGGCACTGTGACTCGCAAAACGATACGTCGAGACACATCCTAGGCTACTGTCCGACCTGGGACACAGAACGAGCAGAACTAAAGAGAAAAATCGGAGCAGATTTGTCATTAGGGGCAGTTATAAGAGCCATGCTGCAAGAAGAAAAGAGACACGCGGTTATGACTTTCTGTGAGGAAGTCATGACTAGGAAGGAAGTAGCAGAGAGGGCCAGAGAGAGAGGGGACCTGGCCACCTAGGCTAAAATAGGTAGATCCAAAAAGCATAGAGAAGGTGTAAATAGCTAAGGCGAAAACACGTTAGGCAGGAGGGTCGGGACTGGGATTAGCCCAACCCGACCAGCAGGGAAGAGTAGCGATATCTGCGCGGGTTAGTAGCGTGCCTAGAACAAGCAAGGGTCCGAGGTATAGGGAAATAAGCAGGAGAGGGGAAAGAGTACAGTCAAGATAGAGTATAGGTTTGTCTAGGGACTAGAGGCCCGCAGTGATAGGTGGGGCGGCCGAACCGATTAGCGGGGCGGCCAGATGTCCGGTTGACGGGCATCGATCCCGCGGGGAGGGGGCTTCTCCATCTCTAATCTAGTCTACCCTCCCCGCGGCCCACGTGCCTTCGAGGCAGACAGGAGGAGACACAAGATGTCACCGACTAGCGGGGACATCTGTCTCAGGAAGATAAAATAAGTAGGGAAGCGCTAGAAGGCCGAACCAATGGTCTTCCATTGGTCCTTCGAGGGAAGGCCCATTCGTGTTGGCGATCGTGTCGGAACCCTATACGATCCCGGTGGACCACCCTCACTGGTACTCTAATGAGACGGAAACTATTGCAATCACATGGAGACAGGCTCAGGAAGCAATGCCGTGCACCCCATATGATAGGGGAGAACATTTCGTGGCTATTAGATGGGGGGACATGGTGGTCGTAGGGATTTACCTGCCTCCAAGCCTTGGTATACCCCAGTGTGAGAAAGCACTCGAAGATTTAGAGAGATGGGCCATACGAAACATAGACAGACCCATGATCATTGGAGGCGACCTAAATGCCAAGTCACTGTTATGGAACTCCAGGAGTACCAATCCGCGAGGTACACTAATTGTGGAATGGGCTAGTGCTATGGACATGTGCTGCCTGAATAGAGGGCACGAAAGCACATGTATTAGGATAAATGGGGAGTCGATTGTAGACGTCAATTTCGCCAACCCGATCGCCTCTAGAAGAATTGTCAATTGGACAGTCTCCAAGAGGGAATCGAAATCCGATCATAGGTATATAGAGATCACCGTAAGCCTTTCGGGTGCGCAGATACGAAGAAGAAAACTTCCGAAAGTCCAAAGATGGGCCACAAGAAGATTGGACGAGGACATGTTCACTGATGCAATCACGGCAAGAATGGCCAAGGAGGAACCAAGAGGCAGAAGACACTGAGGCACAGGCTATGTCTCTTCAGAGGACAATGGTGGAGGCGTGTGATGCCTCCATGCCCAGGTCCACACCAAGACTACGCAGGGCCATGCCCTGGTGGACAGAGGAGTTGGCAATGCTACGCCAGGAACTAACCAGGGCGAGAAGACGACTACGCAGAAACAGAAGAAGGACAGCTAACGGAAATGAGATGGAAAACCAACTCAGCCTCCTTAACTTTAGACTAGCCAGGGACAGATTTGGCAAGGCTATAAGGAAGGCCAAGGCCAAAGCGTGGGAAGAATTCATACAGTCCCTAAACGAAGATCCATGGGGGCGCCCGTACAAATTAGTTCTTGGAAAACTGAGGAGGTGGACGCCACCATATACGGAATCCCTAGAGGAAGGGACCCTAGATCGGGTACTCACCGGGTTATTCCCACTGACAATAAGAACGGGACCCGAATGGCGAGAACCGGAGATACCACCAGAGGGGGCTACAGCATCGCACGCGGATTTTGAGGTCTCCCACAAGGAACTACTCCACGCAACTAGCAGAATGAAGAGTAAGAATGCGGCACCGGGTCCCAGTGGGATACCCTCGAAGGTATGGGCCCTGGCCGTGAACGCAATGGCAGGTGATCTAATTAGGCTGTTCTCGCAATGTCTAAAGAAAGGACACTTCCCCAGTGTATGGAAGAATGCCAAACTGGTGCTCCTGAGGAAAATGGGTAAACCGGACGACCAACCGTCAGGCTATAGACCCATATGCCTACTAGACGATGAAGCGAAACTCTTAGAACGTATCATCGCTGATAGCATCGTAAAACACCTAGACGAAAGGGGATCAAACCTGAACCCCATGCAGTTTGGCTTTAGAAAGGGAAGGTCGACTATAGACGCCATTAACACAGCTAGGGAATTCATGGAGGAAGCATTTGCCAATGGCAATAAGGTAGTCAGAGTTTCTCTTGATATCAAAAATGCGTTTAATACGCTGCCCTGGGATAACATTGGAAAGACCCTTCTAAAACACAAGGTACCCTTGTATCTTAGAAAAATAATCAGGAGCTACCTTGAAAATAGGAAGCTATCATTTGGCAGAAATGACGGCACAATGGGACATAAATCAGTAGAAAGAGGGGTGCCGCAGGGGTCTATCCTCGGGCCACTCCTCTGGAACATTGGTTTCAACGTGATAATGGATAAGAGGGAACTCCCACCCGAGAGCCTGGTTATCTGCTACGCAGACGATACCCTGATCTTGACGACTAGGGAAGACTGGGAGGAGGCTACCACCCTCTCTAACATCGCTACAGACGCGGTTATACAAAGGATCCAATAAGACGACGTCGCACACAATAAATACGGCATTGGCAGGAGTGCCGCCCTTGGAGCTGGAGGCAATTCGATACGAGGAAGTATATGAAAGAGTGACAAACTTAAAACGTAACAACACTCCTATCCAGAAGACCGACGTGGATATAATAAAAGAAATGTCAAGAAGAAAGCTGACTAGAGAATGGGGAGCATGGATAAGGGGAATGACCCAGAAAAGTGACACAATTTTGGGAGGGCTGGGAGACCAGTTACAGGAATGGCTTGATGCTAGGGTGGGCCTCTCTTTCCGGGCGACGCAGGTCCTCACGGGGCACGGTTGCTTCGGGAGGTATCTGTGTCGGATCGGGAGGGAGGCCACCCGTAGATGCTGCACTGTGACTCGCTGAATGATTCAGCGAGGCATACATTAGGATACTGCCCAGCGTGGGATAATGAGCGGACGGAACTACGCAAGATAATAGGATCAGATCTCTCTTTAAAAAGCGATAATTAGTGCTATGAGAAGAGAGGACGGAAGAAAAACTGTCTTAACATTTTACGAGAGTGTTATGTCTCAGAAGGAAGAGGCGGAGAGGGCTAGAGAAAGAACTAACTCTCCGGTATAGGAATAGGAATTTAAAAGAAATACTTAGGAAAGGGAAGTCTATGGCTACATATAGATAGGGAAATGGATGTCCCTGGCGTATGGAGTAGAATAGCATAGATAAATCAGAGTAGGGAAAAATCGGCGAGAGAAAGGATTGTGTGTAAGGGCTACGCAGGGACAATTATCCTATAGAGCTAGGAGGGGCGATCGCACCGACTAGCGGGGCGATCAGATGTCCGCAAAATACGGACATCGATCCCGCGGGGAGGGAGCTTCTTCAACTTTAACTTAGTTTACCCTCCCCGCGGCCCTGACGCCTGTGAAGGCTAGTAGGAGGAGACATACGAGGACACCGATTAGCGGGGTCCTCGGTCTCATTGATAGTCTTTTAAGTAGGGAGAAAACTCGGAGGCCGAGTCAGAGACTTCTCTGGCCCTTCGAGGGGTGGGCCTATGGGATTATGGACAGGGGTCCATGGTCCCCACGAGATGGGCCAAGGGAAAGGGAGGGTGTGTTGCCGGCGTCCTCACATTCTCATGTATATATAAAAAAGGGTAGTTTACATGTTAACGTAATAATGAAGGAGTCCATTCGGAAGTACTACAGTTGCGAAATTCCCGGATGGACCCCAATTCGTCCGGGTTAGGTACGTCCGCAGGGATTATAGTGTGTAGGCTCCCCGAATAACATGTTCGGGGAGAGAGTCCACATACCCCGCCGCCTTCCCCCGAGGGTGGCGGGGATGCGTAACGCACTTCCCCTGCGTCACAAAACAAAAAAAAAGTTCGCCAGATCGGTAGAGAAACTGCCGGATCGACAGGAAAACCACGCCGAGATGTTGGCACTGTACCGCATTACACGACACAGCCAAACACACGCTGCACACTGGTCTAGAGCGCCCGAATTCCTGGTCATAACCCTAAATCGTAAGAAAAGTGCTTAACAAACTTACATGTAAGGTTTTTGGGGTCGCTGATTACGAATCTGAGCTCAAAATTAAGAAATTCAAAATGGCTGATACAAAATGGCGGTTGTCGACTATCAATTTTTTTATTTCGAAACTAATTTATATGAAACCTCGTTACAATTTTAATAAATAGAGTAAAATGGAGCTATTTTAATAAATAAAGTAAAATACAATATAATGAAGTAATTAAATTTTATTAAATTTTAAATTACAAAGTTTATGCGATTATGCGATTTTGTTTTTCAAATGCCGCGGGAACATAGTGGGATTTTTTCCATTTCGATTTTACTTTACATAAGAATTTCTTCATGTCGCTCTTTGCGTCTTCATGAAGGTGAAAAGACATATTGAACTTTTCAGATAAGTTATCTTCAATAACTTGAATCTGATTGCTTAAATCACAGGTCAAAATACGTCCTATAATTTCGAAAATTTCCCTACGGGAACATTTCACGTCATTGCCTGAAAAATACATATACAAATTATCGTATTGTATATACTTTAAGAATGAATATTGCTTTTCAGGCATAAACACATCCACGCACAAACACATACACAAATACATACACATATGATAATATACATTTTTTGAGAATTAGGGTCGAAACCGGTCGAGTCAGGCAAACATCATGCGTCACGCGCACCGGGCTTTATTCGACACAAACAATAGCGTCGACGTCTCGGTCGGCCCGAACATTTCGAGCGCTCGCCGCTGCGCTGCCGCACGGCTCGGTTAAAAATATAAAATACAATCCACTCGGTTAAATTCGGTTCGAAATCTTTGCATAATATTGTTCCTAAATATATGCAGAACACTTTTTCATTGAGTACATCGCGGGATCTTCGGCGATGATAACATTTTTCAATATTTTGTGCGTTTATCTCGGTTATTTTTTTGTCGTGATTTGACGCCATTTTTTATCGCGTTACATGCAATTATTATTAATATAACTGTTGAATATACGATTGTTGGACTCTTTCTTTTAGAAATATATTCACCAGAGGGCCTTCTACGAAAATGCGTAGTCAGATATCGAAAATAACGACCTTCGATAAAATAGATTTTGGCCAGGAATTCGGGCGCTCTAGACTAGTGTGCGCTGGTATACTGCCCAGCGTGGGCTATCCCCAGGGGGAAGCTGAGGGCGGTTATCGGATGGGACCTGACGATACCAAACATTATCAGAAGCCTTCTCACAAAGGACGGAAGAGGAGCCTTTCTACGTTTCTGCGAGACGGTTACGAAAAGGAAAGAGGAGAACGAGCGCGCCAGGGAAGGAGTCCCGGCCCGTGCTACGGGCGCTGGCGGCGTTGTTCGGCCGGTCCGGTCTGAGCGCTCGGGGGCGGTTGCTGTGAACTATTAGGTGTTAAACTTAATTTCTATCGTTTTTTCGTCTCGAAAATCGACTTGTTTCGAAGGGAAGATGAATGAATACATTAATCAAAGTAATTTCCTTCATTTTCTACTACTTTTTCCCATCTCTCCGGCAACAGAGTAATCCCACGATGGTAGAACGCGGTGTCTTTCGAGGCGATCCATTTATCCACCCATTTTTGGACTTCGTTGTAACTGGAGAAGTGTGTGTCCGTAAGTGCG